>NW_026800368.1:0-94944 GCF_032191835.1 Heteronotia binoei
TAGACTTTTGACAGGGTGGTTTTGCTATTGCCTTCCGAAGTCTTTTACACTTTCGCCCCAGCAAGCTGGGGACTCGTTTGACCGACCTCGGAAGGATGGATGGCTGAGTCGACCTTGGGCCGGCTACCTGAATCCAGCTTTCGCTGGGATCGAACTCAGGTCGTGAGCAGAGAGTTCAGACCACAGTTCTGCAGTAATGCTGCTCTACCACTCTGCAGCCACGGGGCCGCGGGTACATGAGCAAGGCATAAATGAGCAAAATGAATAATGCACACTGGATTCTTTTATTCAGAACTGCAGAATCGGAAGGGACCTCCAGGGTCATCTAGCCCAACCCCCTGCACAATGCAGGAAACTCACAAAGACCTCCAACACACACATCTCCAGTGACCCCTGCTCACGCCCAGAAGAGGGCAAAAGAAAAAAGACAAGGAAAAAAACCCTCCAGGATCCCTGACCAATCTGGCTGGAGACAAATTCCTGACTGACCATTTTATTTACAATACGGATGGCCGAACTTGCTTAACTTAAGAGCCACAGAGAATAAATGTTCAGATGTTTGAGAGCTGCAAGACATGAACGTCAGATGTTGAGAGAAGGGAGGGAGGGAGGGAGGGAGGGCGGGATGGAGGAGGGAGGGAGGGAGGAAAGCAGGAAGGAAGGAAGGGAGGGAGGGAGGGAGGGAGGAAGGAAGGAAGGAAGGAAGAAGGAAGGAAGGAAGGAAGGAAGGAAGGAAGGAAGGAAGGAAGGAAGGAAGGAAGGGAGGGAGGGAGGGAGGGAGGAGGGAGGGAGGGAGGCAGGAAGGAAGGAAGAAATGGAGGGAGGGAGAGTGGAAGGAAGGGAGGGAGGGAGAGTGGAAGGGAGGGAGGGAGGAAGGAAGGAAGGAAGGAAGGAAGGAAGGGAGGGAGGGAAGGATGGAGGAGGGAGGGAGGAAGAAATGGAGGGAGGGAGGGAGGGAGAGAGAAGGAAGGAAGGAAGGGAGGGAGGGAGGAAGGAAGGAAGGAAGGAAGGAAGGAAGGAAGAAGGAAGGAAGGAAGGAAGGAAGGAAGGAAGGAAGGATGGGAGGAAGGGAGGAAGGAAGGAAGGCAAATACATGGGGGAGAGAGGTGGAAAGAAAGCAACTTTAAATGCATTCTTCAAGCCAGTGGCTGGCTTTGCGAAGTGATTTAAAGAGAGAACTGCCTTCTCCAAGCCAGCTGACAGGCAGTGGGGGCTTCAAGAGCCACAAAATACCCACAGGTGGCTCCCGAGCTGCAGTTTGGCCGCCCCTGATGAACAAGCTTGAAGTGAGCCCTGCAAAACCCTGGCTTCCTTGAGAAGCTCTCTGCAGGGAGGCCATCTTCAACAGCTAATACAGAACCAGCTGACAATGGGGCCATTAGCTCTGGAGGGAAGGGAAACTTACACAAATGCACATGAACTGACTTATCAGACTTTGATCCATCTAAGTCAGTAGTCTACTCAGAGTTGACAGTTGCTGAGGTCTTTCCCATAACCTCCTGCCTGGTCCTTTTAATTGGAGTTGTGGGGATCGAACCTGGGACCTTCTGCATGACAAGCAGAGGCTCTACCACAGAGCCACGACCCCTCTAAAGGTTCTCCAGGGTCTCAGGCTAAGGTCTTTCCCATCACCTCCTGCCTGGTCCTTTTAACTGAGGATGCCAGGGATTGACCCTGGGACCTTCTGCGTGCCAAGCAGAGGCTCTTCCACTGAGCCGCTGAGGTCTTTCCCATTACCTCCTGCCTGCTCCTTTCAATTGGAGATGCCGGGGATTGAACCTGGGACCTTCTGCGTGCCGAGCAGATGCTCTACCACTGAGCCATGGTCCCTCTTCAATGGCTCTTCAAGGTCTCAGCAGAGGTCTTTCATCACCTCCTGCCTGGTCCTTTTAACTGGAGATGCCTGGGATTGAACCTGGGACCTTCTGCATACCAAGCAGAGGCTCTTCCACTGAGCCACAACCCTTCTAAAGGTTCTCCAGGGTCTCAGGCTAAGGTCTTTCCCATCACCTCCTGCCTGGTCCCTTTAACTGGAGATGCCGGGGATTGAACCTGGGACCTTCTGGAGATGCTGGGGATTGAACCTGGGACCTTCTGCATGGCAGGCAGAGGCTCTACCACTGAGCCATGACCCCTCTAAAGGTTCTCTCAGGGTATGATCTTTCATATCACCTCCTGCCTGGTCCTTTTAACTGGAGATGCCGGGGATTGAACCTGGGACCTTCTGCAGGCCAAGCAGAGGCTCTATCTCTGAGCCACGGTCCCTGCCTCCTCCAGCTCTGGCAGGCATTCACACATCAAGATGCTCCAAAATTCAGAGCTGGAACACGAAGGGTTAGTCCCCTAACCAACACCAAAGGTATAAAGAATTCTCACTTTAACCACCCCAAGGCATAATTCCTACACTTCTCCAGAGGACGAGGAGTTTGGCGCTTTGAAGTTTACAGAAAAGATGACTAAACGGAGGGAGTACGGATTATGAAATGATTCACGGGGCGGAGAAAGTCAGCAGAGGAAATAGTTTCTCCCTCCCTACAGTCCTAGTACTCGTGAGCATCTAGTGACGTTATGGGCTACAGACTCAGCACGGACAAAACGAGGGGTTACCTTGTGGGATTCGTTGCCAAAAGGACCAGGCAGTAGAGGAAATGGAGTAAAGATGGCTCCCAGCTGAAAAAGGGAATGCAATGAAGGTATAAAAGGAAGGACTACTTTCACACATGCAGAGTTCTGGTACTAGCCTCAAGGCCCTAAGAGGTTTAACACGGACGCGCTGCTTTCTCTCCCAATCCCAAATGGAGACTGAGGCTCCTCCCTTGAGGAAGAAAAAGGGAAAGCAGAGCTTGTTTTTTCAGGCTCCCTCAATGAAACAGCAGAGTTTACTGAGCCAATCTTCTCTTCCTTCCCCCTTGGGTCAGCCAGGGCTCTCTTATCTGGGAGAACCGGGTTTGATTCCCCACTCCTCCACTTGCAGCTGCTGGAATGGCCTTGGTCAGCCAGAGCTCTCTTATCTGGGAGAACCGGGTTTGATCCCCCACTCCTCCACTTGCAGCTGCTGGAATGGCCTTGGTCAGCCAGAGCTCTCTTATCTGGGAGAACCAGGTTGGATTCCCCACTCCTCCACTTGCAGCTGCTGGAATGGCTTGGGTCAGCCAGAGCTCTCTTATCTGGAGAATCAGTTTGATTCCCCACTCCTCCATTTACAGCTGCTGGAATGGCCTTGGGTCAGCCATAGCTCTCTTATCTGGGAGAATCGGGTTTGATTCCCCACTCCTCCATTTACAGCTGCTGGAATGGCCTTGGATCAGCCAGAGCTCTCTTATCTGGGAGAACCGGTTTGATTCCCCACTCCTCCACTGGCACCTGCAGGAATGGCCTTGGGTCAGCCAGAGCTCTCTTATCTGGGAGAACCGGGTTTGATTCCCCACTCCTGCACTTGCAGCTGCTGGAATGGCCTTGGATCAGCCAGAGCTCTCTTATCTGGAGAATCGGGTTTGATTCCCCACTCCTTCACTTGCACCTGCTGGAATGGCCTTGGGTCAGCCAGAGCTCTCTTATCTGGGAGAACCAGGTTTGATCCCCCACTCTTCCGCTTGCAGCTGCTGGAATGGCCTTGGGTCAGCCAGGGCTCTCTTATCTGGGAGAACCGGGTTTGATTCCCACACTCCTCCACTGGCACCTGCAGGAATGGCCTTGGGTCAGCCAGAGTTCTCTTATCTGGGAGAACCGGGTTTGATCCCCCACTCCTCCTTTTGCACCTGCTGGAATGGCCTTGGGTCAGCCATAGCTCTTGCAGGAGTTGTCCTTGGAAGGGCAGCTACTGGGAGAGCCCTCTCCATTCCACCCACCTCTCAGGGTGTCTGTTGTGGGGAGGAAGGAGATTGTGAGCCGCTCTGAGACTCTAAGATTCGGAGAGGAGGGCGGGATTATAAATCCAACATCAATATCTAAAACATGCTTAAAACATTGGCACCTGTTGTTCTTAAAGGTGCTTTCTTTGTATTTCTCCAACAGGATCCAGGGAACTGGGCGAAGAAAGTTCTGACTCTTTCCTTCCCTCCCCAGGGGACCAGAAGGGGAAGGAGCCTCAGCCAATAGAAGGAAGAGAGGCTTGGCTCAGTAGCTCTGCTGTGCGATTAAGAGAGCCTGGCAAAGCAAGCTCTCCCTCTCCCTTCCTTCCAAGGGAGGAGCCTCAACCAATGGAGAAAATCAAGATTTTGCTCTGTAGCTCCTGTGCGATTGAGAGAGCCTTGCAAAGCAAGCTGAGATGCAGAAGGAAGCAAGAGAGAGGGAGAAGGAAGCAGATGACAGCCAGTTGCTCGGGGGCCTGACAGGAGCCCTCCAGGGGCCTGATACGGCCCCAGGCTGCATTTTGACACCCCTGCCTTAGACACTCCAATACCTGCTTCTACAGGCTTGACGGGTGGCCAAAAAGTATTGGGGGGGGGGGAAGGAGCCACTGGTTTGCCTCTGGAGGTCTTGAGCACACAGTCGAAACAGGGCAGGCAGCTACTTATTCCAAATTCGTCATCCGGGACCAAAAAATGTTAATTAAAGGACAGCCTTTAGAAATTGCCAGTGTGGTAATAGCTGGAGGGGGGGGGGGGGAAGAATGGGCAGAATTAAATTCCTGACATGATAACAGCAATTCTGTTCTTTCCCGGTGGCAGCCGTGTTGGCCTGAAGCAGCTGAACAAATCTGAGTCCAGTGGTGCCTGAATTAAGACCCACAAAGCGTTATTCTGGGCATAAGCTTTTGTGGATGCGCACACTTCCGCAGACCCAATGGCCGCTAACAGACGGGCAGCTTAAGGTGACCAGAGACGCCTAAGAACCGGCTAGAAAAGCCATCAGACAAAC
Organism: Heteronotia binoei; assembly: GCF_032191835.1. NCBI lineage: Eukaryota > Metazoa > Chordata > Lepidosauria > Squamata > Gekkonidae > Heteronotia > Heteronotia binoei. The sequence continues at coordinate 4,861 of NW_026800368.1, forward strand.
ACACTGCTGCCCGCCCCGGTACTGAATTTAAAGTTCAGTAACAGTTACAGTGAAGAGCCGGTGGCGCGGAGTGGTAAAGCTGCAGTACTGCAGTCGGAGCCCTCTGCTCACGACCTGAGTTCGATCCCAACGGAAGCTGCTTTCAGGTAGCCGGCTCCAGGTTGACTCAGCTTTCCGTCCTTTCGAGGTCGGTCCGAATGAGTCCCAGCTTGCTGGGGGGAAAGCTTAGATGACTGGGGAAGGCAATGGCAAACCACCCGTAAGAAGTCTGCCGTGAAAACGTTGTGAAGCAACGTCAGCCCCGAGCAAAAACGACTGGTGCTTGCACAGGGGACTACCTTTAACCGTTACAATTACAAGTCATAACTAAATAAAAAAACTATGACACATTACATTGTTATTGTTCTATTTCAGGTATAGGTAATATATTAAGTTGCTATATAATATTCAGTTATAAAGCATAAAAGTTACATATAGTTATCTAAAAGTAAATCCTATTTTTATACAATGGGTTTTCTGGTATTATATTATTTACAGTCATATACTTAAAAACGTGCACCAGTGGTCTGACCTAGCCTCAGATCACAAAGCATGGAGGCACACCATCCACTAGGCTGTCTCTTCCTTTGAGAATGCACGCATAGCTGGTCTTGAGGACAAAAGGAGATTGAGGAAGAATCGCACTGCTACAGCACCAACCCCAAATCAGACTTTTCCCTGCAGCCACTGTGGCCGGACCTGCCTGTCCCGCATTGTCTTGTCAGCCACCAGCGAGCCTGCAGCAGACGTGGACTACTGCACCCTCTTAAATCTTCGTTTGCGAAGTCAAGCCGAGAGAGAGAGAACTTAAAACCTCGGGAACCATAATGTTACAAATTTTGATTCGATAAGAAATTTTACTCAAAATAAAGTATTTGCCATAGTTTTGTTTGCAATGCTTATAGTACGGGGGATTTGTCAACTCTAGAGAAGCAGCAGTGGAAGAAAATAGTATTCGTATGAAAAGCACGTGGAAGTGAAAGCAAAACGTGGGACTGAAGTACCACCGTGTCACGTATCTTTTCCGTGCCTTGCTGTACAGAAGAAGTGTTTTTTTGGCGCATTGTTCTCTACATGAAATTATTCTACTGGAATGGAAACCTCTGGAAGCATTGTTCTTTGACTAGGACTACACTATCCGAATTTCAACCTGCATCCAGCTGCTACAAGTTGGTGGACATTGACATGCCTTTGAATGACTTTGGGTGGGGCTGTATGTTCTCTACATTTATTTGTCGCAATTTGTATGAATTATCCTGGAATCTAGTTTTGAATACTTCCTTTGAATGTATTGACATCTATCGTGGCGCAGTGTTAAAGCTGCAGTACTGCAGTCGGAGCCCTCTGCTCATGACCTGAGTTCGATCCTGGCGAAAGCTGGTTCAGGTAGCTGCTCAAGGTTGACTCAGCCTTCCATCCTTCCGAGGTCGGTCAAATGAGTCCCAGCTTGCTGGGGGGGAAGTGGTAAAAGACGGGGGAAGGCAATGGCAAACCACCCCGTCAAAAGTCTTCCGTTGAAAACGTTGTGAAAGCAACGTCACCCCACAGTCGGAAACGACTGGTGCGTGCACAGGGGACCTTTCCTTTTCCTTGCCATTGCCTTCCCCAGTCATCTACACTTCCCCCCAGCAAGCTGGGTACTCATTTTACGGATAGGTACAGGCAATTCAAGACTCATCTCCATATATAGAAAGCAAAATGCAAGCACATGTTCTTTGTTCCAGCTGTTATCCATTACAAGAATTAAATAATGCTTTACTGATTTTACAAAACAGGGGTGATATTGATGTTCTTATGTGACACGGACTGGATGAGCCATTGGCCTGATCCAACATTGGCTTCTCTTATGTTCTTATGTGACACAGAGTGTTGGACTGATGGGCCATTGGCCTGATCCAACACGGCTTCTCTTATGTTCTTATGTGACACAGAGTGTTGGACTGGATGGGCCATTGGCCTGATCCAACACGGCTTCTCTTATGTTCTTATGTGACACAGAGTGTTGACTGGAGGGGCCATTGGCCTCATCTAACATGTTTCTCTTATGTTCTTATGTGACACAGAGTGTTGGACTGGATGGTCCACTGGCCTGATCCAACATGGCTTCTCTTATGTTCTTATGTGACACAGAGTGTTGGACTGGAGGGGCCATTGCCTGATCCAACATGGCTTCTCTTATGTTCTTATGTGGACACAGAGTGTTGGACTGGATGGGCCACTGGCCTGATCCAACATGGCTTCTCTTATGTTCTTATGTGACACAGAGTGTTGGACTGGATGGGCCATTGGCCTGATTCAACAGGGCTTCTCTTATGTTCTTATGTGACACAGAGTGTTGGACTGGAGGGGCCATTGGCCTCATCTAACATGGCTTCTCTTATGTTCTTATGTGACACAGAGTGTTGGACTGGAGGGGCCATTGGCCTGATCCAACATGGCTTCTCTTATGTTCTTATGTGACACAGAGTGTTGGACTGGATGGGCCACTGGCCTGATCCAACATGGCTTCTCTTATGTTCTTATGTGACACAGAGTGTTGGACTGGATGGTCCACTGGCCTGATCCAACATGGCTTCTCTTATGTTCTTATGTGACACAGAGTGTTGGACTGGATGGTCCACTGGCCTGATCCAACATGGCTTCTCTTATGTTCTTATGTGACACAGAGTGTTGGACTGGAGGGGCCACTGGCCTGATCCAACAGGGCTTCTCTTATGTTCTTATGTGACACAGAGTGTTGGACTGGAGGGGCCATTGGCCTGATCCAACATGGCTTCTCTTATGTTCTTATGTGACACAGAGTGTTGGACTGGAGGGGCCACTGGCCTGATCCAACATGGCTTCTCTTATGTTCTTATGTGACACAGAGTGTTGGACTGGAGGGGCCACTGGCCTGATCCAACATGGCTTCTCTTATGTTCTTATGTGACACAGAGTGTTGGACTGGAGGGGCCACTGGCCTGATCCAACAGGGCTTCTCTTATGTTCTTATGTGACACAGAGTGTTGGACTGGAGGGGCCACTGACCTGATCCAACAGGGCTTCTCTTATGTTCTTATGTGACACAGAGTGTTGGACTGGATGGGCCACTGGCCTGATCCAACATGGCTTCTCTTATGTTCTTCTGTGACACAGAGTGTTGGACTGGATGGGCCATTGGCCTGACCCAACATGGCTTCTCTTATGTTCTTAAAGTGCAATTTGACTCCTGCTATGAAAACGGTTGGGAGAGCAACGTCACCCCAGAGTCAGAAAGGACTGCTGCTGGCACAGGGGACTACTTTTACCTTTAAAGGTGCCACTGGACTCAAACTTGGGCCTGTTCTTTCCCATTTCCTTCAGTCTTCATGGGGAAACATACCGGGGAGCTGGGTTACCCCGGCAACCAGTTCCCTGGCCTCGATTTCTTTGTTTTTTGCTGGTCTCCTCCCAGAATGTGAGGCTGCCATTCAGGCTCTGACCTTGGATCCCAAAGTAGGGAAGGTTTCATTTTTAACCCAGCCTCGAAAGTGAGCGCGAGACCCATGATCCAAGCCCACAAAACAGCGCTCTGTCCTCCGCAGTCGGTTTCCTCCCGGAAGCCTCACATCTGGCGTTTGTTGGCGCATTAGAAAAACTGGAAGCGGCAGACTTTCTCCTAGATACATTTACATCCAGGAGTAAAAAACAGAGACTGATTTGCACAAGGCTTCTTCCAGGCAGAGAGCTCTTTTGCTCCCGGCGCTTCTCTCTGGTTTTCCACAAGCTGCACCGGAGCTGAAAGTCGGCGCGCCACTTTTCCGCAGCAAGCGAGATCCTCTTACAAGCGGTTTCTATATTCTCAGTCTTTGTTAGAAATCTCTAAATGCTATTAACTTAATCATAGAATCAAAGAGTTGTTTCCCAGGGTCATCTAGTCCAACCCCCCTGCACCATGCAGGAAACTCACAAATAAAAAGCTAAAGGAAGTCCCCTGTGCAAGCACCGGTCGTTTCCGACTCTGGGGTGACGTCGCTTTCACGACGTTTTCACGGCAGACTTTCGACGCGGTGGTTTTGCCGTCGTTTCCCTAGTCACCAACACTTTCCCCCCTCCAGCAAGCTGGGGACTCATTTGACCGACCTCGGAAGGAGGGAAGGCTGAGTCAACCTGGAGCCGGCTACCTGAACCCAGCTTCCGCCGGGATCGAACTCAGGTCGTGAGCAGAGCTTAGGACTGCAGTACTGCAGCTTTGCCCCTCTGCGCCACGGGGTTCTGAAAACTCTTAAAACTCACAAATACCTCCCCTGAAATTCACAGAATCCTAAATTCACAAGGTAGTTATATCTGACAAAGGAGGGGAGGAAGCTTTCGTTCTGGAAAGGCCGTACCCCAAAAATCTTGTTAGTTTTTAAGACACTGCTGGATTCAAACCTGCCTCTTGATAGCTCATACCCTAAAAATCTCATTACTTTCTAAGGAGCTACTGGACCAAAACTAGCTCTTCTATTACAGACCAACTCGGCTACCCTCCCGAAACTACCAAAGACATGAGATCATTAACAAGAGATGGGTGTCTCTCACCCGCTCACCCCCCCCCACCCTCCCGAAAGCTGAAAGGATGAGTCAGGTTTACACCAATAGCAGCAAGACTGTTCAAACAACTGCCAAGTGTTGTGTTGGATTACTACCTCCTGGACTGTGTGCTAAGAACAATTTTAGTGTTTGTTCTTCTGCGTTTGTGTGTGCGCTTTTCAAAAGAACTTTGCGTTATCTCCCTTGATCGGGTTTCTTTGTGATTATGTTCCTAGCACACAGTCCCTGGGGTGGGGACACTGCTATAAAGATTGATATCCATACCAATCGCCCCTGTTTTGTAAAATCAGTAAAGCATTATTTAATTCTTGTAATGGGTAACAGCTGGAACAAAGAACATTGTGCTTGCATTTTGCTTTCTATATACAGAGATGAGTCCTGAATTGCCTGTACCTATCCGGTAAAATGAGTACCCAGCTTGCTGGGGGGAGAAGTGTAGATGACCGGGGAAGGCAATGACAAGGAAAAGGAAAGGTCCCCTGTGCAAGCACCAGTCGTTTCCGACTGTGGGGTGACGTTGCTTTCACAATGTTTTCACGGCAGACTTTTTGTGGGGTGGTTTGCCTTTGCCTTCCCCAGTCATCTACACCAGGGATGGCCAACGGTAGCTCTCCAGAAGTTTTTTGCCTACAACTCCCATCAGCCCCAGCCATTGGCCATGCTGGCTGGGCTGACGGGAGATGTAGGCAAAAAAACATCTGGAGAGCTACGGTTGGCCACCCCTGATCTACACTCCCCCCCCCCCCAGCAAGCTGGGGACACATTTGACCGACCTCAAACCACCCCATAAAAAAGTCTGCCGTGAAAACGTGATGCGACATCACCCCAGAGTCGAAAAAGACTGGTGCTTGCCCAGGGGACGACTTTTACCTTTTTATTCGGGAAAGAGATTTTCTAGTAGATAACAGAATACAGAAGTTAGTTCAGGTGCTTAACATAAGAGCCACATAGAATAAACGTCAGATGTTTGAAAGACAAAGGAAGGAAGGAAGGAAGGAAGGAAGGAAGGAAGGAAGGAAGGAAGGAAGGAAGGAAGGAAGGAAGGAAGGAAGGAAGGAAGGAAGGAAGGAAGGAAGGAAGGAAGGAAGGAAGGAAGGAAGGAAGGAAGGAAGGAAGGAAGGAAGGAATGTTCTTCTTAGTATGTTCTTATTAGACAGCTTCAAGAGGGGATTGGATAAACTTACGGAGCAAAGGTTCATCAGTGGCTCTTAGCCACAGCTTATCATTGGAACTCTCTGTCTGGGGCAAGAGATGCTCTGTATTCTTGGTGCTTGGGGGGGCAACAATGGGAGGGCTACTAATGTCCTGGCCCCACTGGTGGACCTCCTGATGGCACCTGGGTTTTTTTGGCCACTGTGTGACACAGAGTGTTGGACTGGATGGGCCATCAGCCTGATCCAACATGGCTTCTTTTCTGTTCTTATGTTAGGAAGGGAGGAAGGGAAAGAAGGAAGGAAAATAAATAGGGGAGGGAAAGGTGGAAAGAAAGCAACTTTAAATGGCTGGCTTGGCTTGGAGAAGTGATTTAAAGAGAGAAATGCTTTCTCCAAGCTGGCCAACGGGGCAATGGGGGCTTTGAGAGCCACACAATATGTGTGAACAAACCACATGTGGCTCCCAAACCACGGTCTCCCCCCCCCACGCCACCCCGCCTAGGACTCTGCAGGTGCAAAGTCAGCACCAGCTGCACATGGGGTTTGAGCTGAACTTAGAAAACAGCAAGAAAGAATAGAAAGGAATCTGGGGGTGGGCAGGTGGGATTAATTGCAGCTCTCTCTCTAAATACAGCAACAATCGCTTTCTTTGCACTTTTGATGGAAGAGCTCATTGCAACCCAAGAGTCAACGTACTCCTTTGCAATAATATCACCTCTCTTCCTTTATCATCTGATTATCTCCAGTTCCCTGGTGGAGTGGTTAAGTGTGCAGACTCTCATCTGGGAGAACCGGGTTTGATTCCCCACTCTTCCACTTGCACCTGCTGGAATGGCCGGTTTGGTGTAGGAGAGCCGGTTTGGTGTAGTGGTTAAGTGTGCGGACTCTTATCTGGGAGAACCGGGTTTGATTCCCCACTCCTCCACTTGCACCTGCTGGCATGGCCTTGGGTCAGCCATATCTCTGGCAGAGGTTGTCCTTGAAAGGGCAGCTGCTGTGAGAGCCCTCTCCAGCCCCACCCACCTCACAGGGTGACTGTTGTGGGGGAGGAAGGTAAAGGAGATTGTGAGCCGCTCTGAGACTCTTCGGAGTGGAGGGCGGGATATAAATCCAATATCTTCTTCTTCTTCTTCTTCTAAAGGAGATTGTGAGCCGCTCTGAGATTCAGAGTATAGGGCAGGATATAAATCCAATAGCATGATCTTCTTCTTTGGTTAAGTGCATGGACTCTTATCTGGGAGAGCCAGGTTTGATTCCCCACTCCTCCACTTGCACCTGCTGGAATGGCCTTGGGTCAGCCATAGCTCTCACAGAGCTGTCCTTGAAAGAGCAGCTTCTGTCAGAGCTCTCAGCCCCACCCACCTCACAGGGTGTCTGTTGCGGAAGAGGAAGGAAAATGAGATTGTAGGCCGCTCTGAGACTCTGTCTTTGAAAGGGCAGCTTCTGTCAGAGGTCTCTCAGCCGCACCCACCTCACAGGGTGTCTGTTGAGGGAGGAGAAGGTATAGGAGATTGTAAGGAGATTAAATTTTTATGTTTAAACTTTTATATTCTTATATTAGATTTTATATGCTGTAAGCCGCCCTGAGCCACCTGGTGGGAAGGGCGGGATACAAATAACAAATAAACTAAACTAAACTAAACTAAACTAAGCCGCTCTGAGTCTCTAATTCAGAAAGAAGGGGGGGTATAAATCTGTCGTCGTCTTCTTAAAAAAAAAATCAGCAACGGCAATTAAAAAAAAAAAACGCTGATCCCATTATGTCATTTCCCTCTGATGGCATCTTCTAAAGACAAATTTAATTTTTACTCTTGCTTTAGGGTCAGCTTTGAATTCTCACCCGTATATTCATCATGCAGGAAAGAAGATTCGTGGCAAGGAAGAGCTATAACTCATCCCGTCTCTCCTCTTCCTTCCCCCTAATCCAGTTATACCGGGAAGACTAAGATGTCTTCCAGCTCCTTCTCCTTTTGCTGGTCTTAAAACACAGGGAGTTTCCACCCGTTCCGGGCCAGCTTACAGAGAGAGACATTTCGAAAGGAGTTTTCTTTCCTCTGGCTCTCTGCTTGTCTCTCAGCAGCAGCGTGGGTCAACTTTTGATACTCCCTACTGCAGGGTTGCCAATCCCCAGGTGCGGGCAGGGGATCCCCCGGTTTGGAGGCCCTCCCCCCGCTTCAGGGTCATCAGAAAGCCGGGGGGGGGGGGAAATGCCTGCTGGAAACTCCATTGTTCCATATGGAGAACAATAACGGAGAATTGACCTGCAGGTATCTGGAGCTCTGGGGGTGGCTGTCTTTTGAGATAGAGGCACTAAACTGGCAGCATAGCAGCTGGTGCCTCTCCCCAAAACACCCTCCAAGTTTCAAAAAGATTGGACCAGGGGGTCCAATTCTATGAGCCCCCAAAGAAGGTGCTCCTATCCTTCATTATTTCCAATGGAGGGAAGGCATTTAAAAGGAGCGTGCTCCCTTGAAATGTGATGGCCAGCACTCCCTTTGGAGTTCAATCGTGCTTGTCACAACCTTCCTTCTGGCCCCACCCCAACGTTTCCTGGCTCCACCCCCAAAGTCTCCTGGCACCACCCCCAAAGTCCCCAGGTATTTCTCGAGTTGGACTTGGCAACCATATATGAAAGCCACTTTGCTTCAGCTTGTCTGCCAATTTGCAATGTGAACACGAGAATACTGGCAGAACACAAGGTTTTCTGCTGTCCCAGATACTGTACAGGTTGGAAAAAATATACATGCTTATACTCATTTGTTATGAGGAGAAGACTAAGGCCGTTTTCCCACTCACGTTTTACTGGCGCCACGACCATCCTGACGCCGGCGAATCTGCCTGGATTTCGCATCAGAAGCTCCGGCGCTCCCAGAAGCGCCGGCTACTTCCGTCGCTAAGCCAGCGCAAACGGAAATCGCAAAGATGCAGGAAAACGTTTGCGCTGGCTTAGCGACGGAAAGCGCCGGCGCTTCTGGGAGCGCCGGCGCTTCTGTTGCGAAATCCAGGCAGATTCGCCGGCGTCAGGATGGTCGTGGCGCCAGTAAAACGTGAGTGGGAAAACGGCCTCAGTCGATAGAATGAAGATTCACTGCTGTGCGACTGAGAGAACCTGGCAAAGCAAGCTATCTTCCCTCCCCTTCATCCCCAAGGGAGGAGCCTCAGCCAAAGGAACATAAGAACATAAGAGAAGCCATGTTGGATCAGGCCAATGGCCCATCCAGTCCAACACTCTGTGTCACACAGTGGCAAAAAATTTTATACAGACACACACACTGTGGCTAATAGCCACTGATGGACCTCTGCTCCATATTTTTATCTAAACCCCTCTTGAAGGTGGCCATGCTTGTGGCCGCCACCACCTCCTGTGGCAGTGAATTCCACATGTTAATCACCCTTTGGGTGAAGAAGGACTTCCTTTTATCCGTTTTAACCTGGCTGCTCAGCAATTTCATCGAATGCCCACGAGTTCTTGTATTGTGAGAAAGGGAGGAAAGTACTTCTTTCTCTACTTTCTCCATCCCATGCATTATCTTGTAAACCTCTATCATGTCACCCCGCAGTAGACGTTTCTCCAAGCTAAAGAGCCCCAAGCGTTTCAACCTTTCTTCATAGGGAAAGTGTTCCAGCCCTTTAATCATTCTAGTTGCCCTTTTCTGGACTTTCTCCAATGCTATAATATCCTTTTTGAGAAAACAGAGGCTTTGCTTTGTCGCTCCTGTGCGATTGAGCAAACCTTGCAAAGCAACCTGTGATGCAGAAGGAAGCAAGAGAGACGGAGAAGAAAGTCGATGACTGCCAGTTGCTCAGGGGCCTGATAGCAGCCCTCCAGGGGCCTGCTTTGCTTTAGATTATGCACGAGGCACAGAAAGCACCCTCCAGGTATTCCCTCCGGTGTAAGAGAGGAAGCCTGACTTTGTAGCTGTTGGACTTTTTCTTTTGCAAGTAAAACGATTAACCGCTGAAAAATATCGCTACCCAATTAATCTGGGGAACTTTTCCAATTCAGCTGGAGGGGATTAAACGGATTGACGTACTCAGCAAAATCAGCCCAGTGCTGCAAACGTAATTATAAAGCGTTCCTTTGAAGTTATACGATGCAGAAACCCGGGGCGGGGTTAAATTAAACCCTGAATTCTCAGGATCCTAAACTGGACCGCGGAAAAGAACTCTTGCAGATAAAACTTTTGCACATGTTTAAAGACCTCGACGTGAGACCTTGGAGAGCCCAATTCAGTCTAAGGCAGCTTCGTACTCAAGCAAGGGTTTTTTTGTAACAGGAACTCCTTTGCATATTAGGCCACCCCCCCACCCCCGATATAGCCAATCCTCCAAGAGCTTCAGGGGCTCTTAGTACAGGGCCTACTGTAAACTCCCACTGCCCTATTGGCCAGCTTGGAGAAGACATTTCTCTCTTTAAATCACTTCTCCAAGCTGAGCCAACCAGTGGCTCGGAGAATGCATTTAAAGTTAAAGTTGCTTTCTCTCTACTGCTCCCTCTGCCAGGAGCTCCTCTGCGCATTAGGCCACGCCCCTCCTGATGTAGCCAATCCTCCAAGAGCTTAGAGGGCTCTGGGTATAGGGCCTACTGTAAACTCCAGGAGGATTGGCTACATCAAGGGGGTGTGGCCTAATATGCAGAGGAGCTCCTGCTAGAAAAACAGCCCTGTGCCCCATCTATCTCCCTTCCTCCCTCATGGCTCTCAAACATCTGAAGTTTATTCTTTGTGGCTCTTACATTAAGCAAGTTTGGCCATCCCTGGTGTGAACATTCGCGTGCGCCCACATTTTGTCTGAAGCAGTGTGCGTGCACACAAAAGCTCATGCCTTGAATATAACTTTGTTGGTCTTGAAAGCGGCACTGGACTCAAACTTTATTCGGTGGGAAAGCTGCACCCAAAGGTGGAAGGAAACAAAGGTGGGAGGGACGATGGCTCAGTGGTAGAGCATCTGCTTGGTAAGCAGAAGGTCCCAGGTTCGATCCCCGGCATCTCCAACTAAAAAGGGTCCAGGCAAAGAGAAGAAGAAGAATTGCAGATTTATACCCCGCCCTTATCCCTGAATCAGAGACTCAGAGAGGCTTACAATCTCCTTTATCTTCTCCCCCCACAACAGACACCCTGTGAGGTGGGTGGGGCTGAGAGGACTCTCACAGCACCTGCCCTTTCAAGGACAACTCCTATTTATTTATTTATTTTATTTATTTATTTTATTATTTATATCCCGCCCTTCCCAACAAGTGGCTCAGGGCGGCTCACAACACAAAGTTGCATATAAATACGATTTAAGCATAAAACAGTTAAAATGATTAATACATTTAAAATTTTAAGACATTTAAACCATTTAAAGCATTAGGGACAGCAGAATTCTAGTATAACCACACTTGGTTTCTTGTACCAGCTAGTTATAGGCCAGCCGGAAGAGGGTTGTCTTACAGGCCCTGCGGAACTGAGCAAGGTCCCGCAGGGCCCTCACCTCTTCCGGCAGCTGGTTCCACCAGGAAGGGGCCATAACCGAGAAGGCCCGGTCCCTGGTAGATTTTAAACGGGCTTCTTTTGGCCCGGAGATAACTAGGAGATTTTGAGTTCCCGATCTCAATACTCTCTGGGGAACGCGTGGGGAGAGACGGTCCTTCAGGTAGGCAGGTCCTAGGCCATATAGGGAGAGCGATGGCTGACCCAAGAAAGCGATGTCTACGAGAGCAATGGCTGACCCACGGCCATTCCAGCAGGTGCAAGGACTCAAGGGTTTGATTATATTGGGGAGGAACAGTGACTCAGTGGTAAAGCATCTGCTTGGCATGTAGAAGGTCCCAGGTTCAATCCCCGGCATCTCTAACTAAAAAGGGTCCAGGCAAGTAGGCGTGAAAAACCTCAGCTTGAGACCCTGGAGAGCCATGAATGGGGCTGTGACTCAGTGGTAGAGCATCTGCTCGGTAAGCAGAAGGTTCCAGGTTCAATCCCCGGCATCTCCAACTAAAAAGGGTCCAGGCAAGTAGGCGTGAAGAACCACAGCTGGAGACCCTGGAGAGCCATGAATGGGGCTGTGGCTCAGTGGTAGAGCATCTGCTCGGGAAGCAGAAGGTCCCAGGTTCAATCCCCGGCATCTCCAATTAAAAAGGGTCCAGGCAAGTAGGCGTGAAAAACCTCAGCTGGAGACCCTGGAGAGCCATGAATGGGGCTGTGGCTCAGTGGTAGAGCATCTGCTCAGTAAGCAGAAGGTCCCAGGTTCAATCCCCGGCATCTCCAACTAAAAAGGGTCCAGACAAATAGGCGTGAAAAATCTCAGCTGGAGACCCTGGAGAGCCATGAATGGGGCTGTGGCTCAGTGGTAGATCATCTGCTTGGGAAGCAGAAGGTCCCAGGTTCAATCCCCTGCATCTCCAACTAAAAAGGGTCCAGGCAAGTAGGCATGAAGAACCTCAGCTTGAGACCCTGGAGGGCCATGAATGGGGCTGTGGCTCAGTGCTAGAGCATCTGCTCGGTAAGCAGAAGGTCCCAGGTTCAATCCCCGGCATCTCCAACTAAAAAGGTTCCAGGCAAGTAGGCGTGAAGAACCTCAGCTGGAGACCCTGGAGAGCCATGAATGGGGCTGGGCTCAGTGGTAGAGCATCTGCTCGGTAAGCAGAAGGTCCCAGGTTCAATCCCCGGCATCTCCAACTAAAAAGGGTCCAGGCAAGTAGGCGTGAAAAACCTCAGCTGGAGACCCTGGAGAGCCGCTGCCAGTCTGAGTAGACAATACTGACTTTGATGGACCCAGGGTCTGATTCAGTATAAGGCAGCTTCAGATGTTCATCGAACGTTCATCTCAATGGTCAGCAAAATACACGAAAGAATATGTTGACTCCCTCTCCTCCTGCCACTGCATAACAACTGCACAGGCGTCACGGAAAGGTCGAGAGGTTTAAAACGCTGTGCTTAAAAACGCCACCATTTTACAACTAGAACACCGTCAAAGGCTGCCAACCTGCCTCTGGGATGCCAATTGACACAAAAGAAGAGCCATAAAAAGAACCGGCAGCCCGGCCGTCGTCTCACAGAACAAGAAACAGAGCAATCCCCGAGCCCATTATTTTTATGGGACCGATGAATTTAGAACTGTGACAGTTTGAAGTCTGCAGTGGACCTTGAGGGAGGCACGGAACGCTCACAAACGCTGCAACCGCTCGGGGTGAAGACGCCAGTGTAGGTGGCCAATTGCTGCAGTTTTTGGAAGAAGAAAAGGAAGAAGGAGAAATAACTGGATTTATATCATGCCCTATACTCTGAACCTCAGAGCGGTCACAATCTTCTTTACCTTCCCCGCACAACAGACACGCTGCGAGGTGGGTGGGGCTAAGAGAGCTCTTACAGCGGCTGCCCTTTCAAGGACAACTCCTGCGAGAGCTACGGCTGACCCAAGGCCATTCCAGCAGCTGCAAGTGGAGGAGTGGGGAATCAAACCCGGTTCTCCCAGATAAGAGAGCTCTGGCTGACCCAAGGCCATTCCAGCAGCTGCAAGTGGAGGAGTGGGGAATCAAACCCGGTTCTCCCAGATAAGAGAGCTCTGACTGACCCAAGGCCATTCCAGCAGCTGCAAGTGGAGGAGTGGGGAATCAAACCCAGTTCTCCCAGATAAGAGAGCTATGGCTGACCCAAGGCCATTCCAGCAGCTGCAAGTGGAGGAGTGGGGAATCAAACCCGGTTCTCCCAGATAAGAGAGCTCTGACTGACCCAAGGCCATTCCAGGCAGCTGCAAGTGGAGGAGTGGGGAATCAAACCCGGTTCTCCCAGATAAGAGAGCTCTGACTGACCCAAGGCCATTCCAGGCAGCTGCAAGTGGAGGAGTGGGGAATCAAACCCGGTTCTCCCAGATAAGAGAGCTCTGACTGACCCAAGGCCATTCCAGCAGCTGTAAATGGAGGAGTGGGGAATCAAACCCGGTTCTCCCAGATAAGAGAGCTCTGGCTGACCCAAGGCCATTCCAGCAGCTGCAAGTGGAGGAGTGGGGAATCAAACCCGGTTCTCCCAGATAAGAGAGCTCTGACTGACCCAAGGCCATTCCAGCAACTGCAAGTGGAGGAGTGGGGAATCAAACCCGGTTCTCCCAGATAAGAGAGCTCTGGCTGACCCAAGGCCATCCCAGCAGCTGCAAGTGGAGGAGTGGGGAATCAAACCCAGTTCTCCCAGATAAGAGTCCGCACACTTAACCACTACACCAAACTGGCTCTCAGGGTGGGCTTTGAAAAACCTCTTGTTGAGCCCCAGAGGCATCAACTGAAATAATAGACTAATGGAGTTGGAAGGGACCCCCAAGAGTCATCTAGTCCAACCCCTTGCACAATGCAGGAAATTCACAAATACCTCCCCCTTAGTTCACCGTATCAGCATTACTGTTAATGGCCATCCAGCCTCTGTTTAAAATCTCCAAGGAAGGAGAGCCCACCACCTCCCGAGGAAGCCTGTTCCACTGAGGAATCGCTCTAACGGTCAGGAAGTCCTTATTGATTTTGAGCCGGAAACTCTTCTGATTTAATTTCAACCGGATGGTTCTGGTCCTACCTTCCGGGGCCACAGAAAACCATTCCACACCATCCTCTAGATCAGGGGTGGGGAAACAGTGGCTCTCCAGATGTTTTTTGCCTACAACTCCCATCAGCCCCAGCCACTGGCCATGCTGGCTGGGGCTGATGGGAGTTGTAGGCAAAAAAACATCTGGAGAGCCACTGTTCCCCAACCCTGATTTAGGTGACAGCCCTTCAAGTACTTGAAGATGGTGATCCTATCACCTCCGGGCTAAAACCAATGGCCCATCCAGTCCAACACTCTGTGTCACACAGTGGCCAAAACCCAGGAGCCATCAGGAGGGCTATCAGTGGGGCCAGGACACTAGAAGCTCTCCCACTGCTGCTCCCCAAGCACTAAGAATACAGAGCATCACTTGCCCCAGACAGAAGAGTTCCATCTCTATCAAAGATTTCAGGTTTTCATGGCTGGTAACATCATTAGGGTTTGTAGAATCTTTCGGGATCAAGTGCCGTGTTCTACTGGAGAAAGTTTTCCTTCCAGACGTTTCGTTCTCAGCTGCGGAGAACATCCTCAGTGGCGTTGCAGCCGGAGCAGGCGCTCTGACCTTCTTGGCTGCTGTGCATTGAGAGTTCCATCTATACCTTGTGGCTAATAGCCACTGATCGACCATTGCGCCATATGTTTATCCAATCCCCTCTTGAAGCAGCTTGTAGCCACCATCACCTCCTGTGGCAGTGAATTCCATTCGCTAATCACCATTTGGGTGAAGAAGCATTTCCTTTTATCTGTTCTACCACGAATGCTCAGCAAATGCGTTGAAGGCTCGCGAATTCTTGTCTTGTGAGAAAGGGAGAAAAGGACTTCTTTCTCTACCTTCTCTATCCTATGCATAATCTTGCAAACTTCTTATGTCATCCCTCAGTCAACATGTGCTAAAGAGCCCCAAGCGCTTTAATAATCTTTCTTCACAGTGTTCCAACCCTTTAATCCAGGGCTGCCGAACTCATTTGTTATGAGGGCTGGATCTGACATAAATGAGACTTTGTCAAGCCGGGCCATCTGTGTACCTATTTAAGATTAGGTAGCAGAGATATAAACATTTTAAAGGACACAGACAAACAAACGTGACTAAAACCTTCCGCCTTAAAATAAAACATGCTTAAAACATGCTCAATGCACAGCAGCCAAGAAGGTCTGAGCGCCTGCTCCGGCTGCAACGCCACTGAGGATGTTCTCCGCAGCTGAGAACGAAACGTCTGGAAGGAAAACTTTCTCCAGTAGAACACGGCACTTGAGCCCGAAAGATTTAGCGCTCGTTGGTCTTAAAGGTCCTTTTCTTTGTATTTATCCCATGGGATCCAGCGAACTGGGCAAAGGAAGCTCTGGCTATTTTTAAAGGACACAAACATTACTAAAAAAAATAAAACCCCTTAAAATGAAACATGCTTAAAGCATTAGCACTTCTTGGTCTTAAAGGTGCTTTCTTTGTATTTCTCCAGTTTGGTGTAGTGGTTAAGTGTGCGGACTCTTATCTGGGAGAACCGGGTTTGATACCCCACTCCTCCACTTGCACCTGCTAGCATGGCCTTGGGTCAGTCATAGCTCTGGCAGAGGTTGTCCTTGAAAGGGCAGTTCCTGTGAGAGCCCTCTCAGCCTCATCCACCTCACAGGGTGTCTGTTGTAGGGGAGGAAGGTAAAGGAGATTGTGAGCCGCTCTGAGACTCTTCGGAGTGGAGGGCGGGATATAAATCCAATATCATCTTCTTCTCCCATGGGATCCGGGGAACCGGGCAAAGGAAGCTCTGGCTCTTTCCCTCCCTCCCCCGGGGACCAGAAGGGGGAGGAGTCTCAGCCAATGGAGAAAATAGAGGTTTTGCTCTGTAGCTCCTGTGCAACTGAGCAAGCCTGGCAAAGCAAGCTGTGATGCAGAAGGAAGCAAGAGAGAGGGCGAAGGAAGCAGATGGCAACCAGTTGCTCGGGGGCCTGATAGGAGCCCCTAATTAAACTTTAATCATTCTAATTGCCCTTTTCTGCAATGCTGTAACATCTTTTTTCAAGGTTCATTTCGTAGAAAAATAGGTGGTGGAGCCCATCCAGGGATTAAGAACATAAGAACATAAGAGAAGCCATGTTAGATCAGGCCAATGGCCCATCCAGTCCAACATTCTGTGTCACACAGCGGCCAAATACACACAATCACACACACACACACTGTGGCTAATAGCCACTGATGGACCTCTGCTCCATATTTTTATTTAACCCCCTCTTGAAGGCGGCTATGCTTGTGGCCGCCACCACCTCCTGTGGCAGTGAATTCCACATGTTAATCACCCTTTGGGTGAAGAAGTACTTCCTTTTATCCGTTTTAACCTGTCTGCTCAGCAATTTCATCGAATGCCCACGAGTTCTTGTATTGTGAGAAAGGGAGAAAAGAACTTCTTTCTCTACTTTCTCCATCCCATGCATTATCTTGTAAACCTCTATCATGTCACCCCGCAGTCGACGTTTCTCCAAGCTAAAGAATCCCAAGCATTTCAACCTTTCTTCATAGGGAAATGTTCCAGCCCTTTAATCTTCCTAGTTGCCCTTTTCTGGACTTTCTCCAATGCTATAATATCCTTTTTGAGGTGCGGCGACCAGAACTGCACACAGTACTCCAAATGAGACCGCACCATCGATTTATACAGGGGCATTATGATACTGGCTGATTTGTTTTCAGTTCCCTTCCTAATAATTCCCAGCATGGCGTTGGCCTTTTTTATTGCAAACGCACACTGTCTTGACATTTTCAGTGAGTTCTCTACCACGACCCCAAGATCTCTCTCTTGGTCAGTCTCTGCCAGTTCACGCCCCATCAACTTGTATTTGTAGCTGGGATTCTTGGCCCCAATGTGCATTACTTTGCACTTGGCCACATTGAACCGCATCTGCCACGTCGACGCCCACTCACCCAGCCTCAACAGATCCCTTTGGAGTGCCTCACAATCCTCTCTGGTTCTCACCACCCTGAACAATTTAGTGTCATCCGCACATTTGGCGGATTGTTATGCAGCTGCACCTACCATTCCATGGAGAAGGCAGCTACGTGGGCGGCAAAGTTCCCGCTAAGCTGCAGAGTCTTGTGAGCAAAAATTCTACTTTGTGAGCTACTGGCATTGACGTTGAAAGCTACTGGAATTAAAGTTGTAAGCTACTGTGCAAATTAGTGCGCTCTGGGGTCATCCTTCCTGAGCTAAGACGCGGATGTGTGAGCTGCAGGCTAAAAATCTGTGAGCTGGCTCACCCTACCTCAGCTTAGAGGGGACACTGATGCGGAGAAAGAGGGGGAACCTTCAGAGAGGTTCAGGAGCTGTGCTCCTGTGAGCTCCTGCTGAATTCAAGGCCTGCCTTTCTGGAGGCGTGGCGACCAGAATCCTACAAAATACTCCAAAGGAGCCCACGCCACCTTCCACCACAGCCAAAGCGAGAACAAGAAGGGAAGTTTATCCACATATTTTTTGCTCAGAGCCCTGGGAGTGCAGTGCCAAGCGAAACAGTCGGGGTTGATTTCCTGTAGGACTGACTGATTGGATCTTCTTGCAGTCCAAGGGACTCTCAAGAGTCTTCTCCAGGGAGTGCTCCCTTCTCATTCGGTGGCCAGAGTATTGGAGCTTCAGCTTCAGCATCCGACCTTCCAGGGAACAATCTGGGTTGATTTCCCTTAGGACTGACTGATTGGATCTTCTTGCAGTCCAAGGGACTCCAAACGCCCAAAGGGTGATTAACATGTGGAATTCACTGCCACAGGAGGTGGTGGCGTCCACAAGCATAGCCACCTTCAAGAAGGGGTTAGATAAAAATATGGAGCAGAGGTCCATCAGTGGCTATTAGCCACAGTGTGTGTGTGTATGTATATATATATATATATATATTTGGCCGCTGTGTGACACAGAATGTTGGATTGGATGGGCCATTGGCCTGATCTAACATGGCTTCTCTTATGTTCTTAAACCCGGTCCTTGACTCCCGGCACCATAATTCAATCCCTCTGTTCCGAAATCCCCGTCCCTTCATCCTTCACGCTGGCGTTTGGAGTCCCTTGGACTGCAAGAAGATCCAGTCAGTCAGCCCTAAGGGAAATCAACCCAGATTGTTCCCTGGAAGGTCGGATGCTGAAGCTGAAGCTCCAATACTCTGGCCACCGAATGAGAAGGGAGCACTCCCTGGAGAAGACTCTTGAGAGTCCCTTGGACTGCAAGAAGATCCAATCAGTCAGTCCTAAGGGAAATCAACCCCGACTGTTCCCTGGAAGGTCAGATGCTGAAGCTGACGCTCAAATACTTTGGCCCCCAAATGAGAAGGGAGCACTCCCCGGAGAAGACTCTTGAGAGTCCCTTGGACTGCAAGAAGATCCAATCAGTCAGCCCTAAGGGAAATCAACCCAGATTGTTCCCTGGAAGGTCAGATGCTGAAGCTGAAGCTCAAAGACTTTGGCCCCCAAATGAGAAGGGAGCACTCCCCGGAGAAGACTCTTGAGAGTCCCTTGGACTGCAAGAAGATCCAATCAGTCAGTCCTAAGGGAAATCAACCCCGACTGTTCCCTGGAAGGGCAGATGCTGAAGCTGACGCTCAAATACTTTGGCCCCCAAATGAGAAGGGAGCACTCCCCGGAGAAGACTCTTGAGAGTCCCTTGGACTGCAAGAAGATCCAATCAGTCAGTCCTAAGGGAAATCAACCCCGACTGTTCCTTGGAAGGGCAGATGCTGAAGCTGAAGCCCAAATACTTTGGCCACCCAATGAGAAGGGAGCACTCACTGGAGAAGACTCTTGAGAGTCCCTTGGACTGCAAGAAGATCAAATCAGTCAGTCCTAAGGGAAATCGACCCTGACTGTTCCCTGGAAGGTCAGATGCTGAAGCTGAAGCTCAAATACTCTGGCCACCAAGTGAGAAGGGAGCACTCACTGGAGAAGACCCTGATACTGGGAAAGAGCAGGCAAGAGAAGAAGGGGACGGCAAAAGAGGAGATGGCTGGACACCGTCACTGATGTAACTAACACGAATTTGAGCAGACTTCGGAGGATGGTGGAAGACAGGAGGGCCTGGCGTGACTTGGCCGATGGGGTCGCAAGGAGTCGGACTCGACTGTGCGACCGGAACAACAAAAAATATATCATCCTGCAGTTCCCGGGCCCTTTCACTAGACCATAAATCAAAAGGGAAAGAACAGAACCCTGCTAGAAGTTCAGTCGCCTGCCACAGCACTAAGAAGCCGAAAGGCAGGAGAGATAGTGGGAGACAGAGTTGGAAAACTTTGCCCTTAAAAGGAAGAGTCTATCCCCCTGCGTCTCCTCCACGCCGGCCTGGCAGCCCCGAAGTTCAAACGGGGTAAGGGGCCCCCCCCGTTCCAATCACTTCAGCCAGTTGGCAAGAGATGAGCCAGGCACCAAGCCAAGGTCTGCATGGCACCAAGGAAAACCAGCCATGTCAGTCAAAACACAGCGGGACGACCCAATGTAGCCGGTACACGCTCAGAGTTCAGCTTCGGGCAGAAGTCCGCTCAAGGGACTGGCGTGCAGATATTTCAGCTAGCTCGTTTGCTCGCATTAGCTTATACTTCTTTGCAGGGGTGGAATTCTAGCAGGAGCTCCTTTGCATATTAGGCCACACACCCCCGATGTAGCCAATCCTCCAAGAGCTGGGAATTCTAGCAGGAGCTCCTTTGCATATTAGGCCACACACCCCTGATGTAGCCAATCCTCCAAGAGCTGGGAATTCTAGCAGGGGCTCCTTTGCATATTAGGCCACACACCCCTGATGTAGCCAATCCTCCAAGAGTTTGGAATTCTAGCAGGAGCTCCTTTGCATATTAGGCCACACACCCCTGATGTAGCCAATCCTCCAAGAGCTTGGAATGCTAGCAGGGGCTCCTTTGCATATTAGGCCACACACCCCTGATGTAGCCAATCCTCCAAGAGCTTGGAATTCTAGCAGGGGCTCCTTTGCATATTAGGCCACACACCCAATGTAGCCAATC
Source organism: Heteronotia binoei (assembly GCF_032191835.1). Taxonomy (NCBI): domain Eukaryota; kingdom Metazoa; phylum Chordata; class Lepidosauria; order Squamata; family Gekkonidae; genus Heteronotia; species Heteronotia binoei. The sequence goes on from NW_026800368.1 coordinate 25,127, forward strand.
CTCCAAGAGCTTGGAATTCTAGCAGGGGCTCCTTTGCATATTAGGCCACACACCCCTGATGTAGCCAATCCTCCAAGAGTTTGGAATTCTAGCAGGGGCTCCTTTGCATATTAGGCCACACACCCCTGATGTAGCCAATCCTCCAAGAGGTTGGAATTCTACCAGGAGCTCCTTTGCATATTAGGCCACACACACTCCCGATGTAGCCAATCCTCCGAGAGCTCACAGGGCTCTTTTTTTGTAAGCTCTCGGAGGATTGGCTACATCAGGGGGGTGCGGCCTAATATGCAAAGGAGCTCCTGGTAGAATTGCACCCGTTTCTTTGCAATGTTTCTATCCCACGTTAGTTGCGCAGGACCTAAAATGCAGGACGGAGAAACCTTGGTGATGCTTCATGTCTGATTGTCTGGAAGCAATTCCTAACTCGTCATAGGTGAGGAAAGGGCTTTTTTGGAGCCCTTTCCTCACCTATGAGGAAAGGGCTCCAAAAAAGGGCACACCTATGTCTGGTGTGCCCCCCCCCCCCCCCGGAACTTTATTCCTAGTATCCGACAGCTGCCAGCTTTGCTTCTCCAGAAGCCGGCACGTGCCACAGAACCCAGACACAGCAGAGGGAAGCAGCTGTACCATTAATAAAAACAATACTTGAGGCAATACAGGAAATCCGCCTATTGAAAAGCCCCGAAGAGGCACCGGAAATATTTCACAGCAAAAATAAAGAAAGGAAAGAAAAACCTAAACACATTTGCCTAAAGTATCTAACAGAATTACAGTTGAACCGCTGAGTGAGGACCACGGCATCAGGATTTCACACTGGTCGTTTGAAAACTGAAGACTGTAATCTCCTTGGGGCAGAGATCTGTATCGGGTTGGCACCTCCAGCTCTGTTAAAGTTGAACAAAGCAGGAGTCAAGTGTCACCTTTAAGACCAACCAAGTTTTATTGAGAACGTAAGCTTTCGTGTGCTCTCTAAGCACACTTCATCAGACGAGGGGATCTGATGAATACCCTCGTCTAATGAACATAAGAACATAAGAGAAGCCACGTTGGATCAGGCCAATGGTCCATCCAGTCCAACACTCTGTATCACACAGTGGCCAAAAATTTATATATATATATATATATATATATATATATATATATATATATATATATATATATATACACACACACACACACACACACACATATACACTGTATATATATACACACACACACACACACACACATATACACTGTGACTAATAGCCACTGATGGACCTCTGCTCCATATTTTTATCTAACCCCCTCTTGAAGCTGGCTATGCCTGTAGCCACCACTACCTCCTGTGGCAGTGAATTCCACATGTTAATCACCCTTTGGGTGAAAAAGTACCTCCTTTTATCTGTTCTAACCCAACTGCTCAGTAATTTCATGGACTGCCCACGAGTTCTTGTATTGTGAGAAGGAGAGAAAAGTACTTCTTTCTCTACCTTCTCCATCCCTTGCATAATCTTGTAAACCTCTATCATGTCACCTCGCAGTCGATGTTTCTCCGAGCTAAAGAGCCCCAAGCGTTTTAACCTTTCCTCATAGGGAAAGTGTTCCAAACCTGTAATCATTCTAGCTGCCCTTTTCTGCACTTTTCCCAATGCTATAATATTCTTTTTGAGGTGCGGTGACCAGAATTGCACACAGTACTCCAAATGAGACCGCACCATCGATTTATACAGGGGCATTATGATACTGGCTGATTTGTTTTCAATTCCCTTCCTAATAATACCCAGCATGAAGCGTGCCTCTAGCACACGAAAGCTCACGTTCTTAATAAAACTTGGCTGGTCTTAAAGGTTTTCCACTTTGACTCCTGCTTTGTTCAACTGCTTCAGACCAACACGGCTGCCATCTTGGATGTATCCTGGGTGGAAGTGTCAGTCTAGGATCTGGGAGACCCAGGTTCGGATCCCCACTCCAGCATGGAAACTCGCTGGGTGACCTGGGGCCTGTTATATCCTCTCAGCGTGACCTACCTCACTTTGGCTCCCCCCTGGGGAGAAAGGTGAGATGGAAGTAAAGTTAATACAAATTAAGACATAAGAACAAAGCGCTTGTGTGTAGATCCGAGTGGGCAGCCATGTTGGTCCGAAGCGACAGAACAAAGTCGGAGCCCAGTCACACCTTAAGAACATAAGAGAAGCCATGTTGGATCAGGCCAACGGCCCATCAAGTCCAACCCTCTGTGTCACACAGTGGCAAAAAATGTTATATACACACATACACTGTGGCTAATAGCCACTGATGGACCTGTGCTCCATATTTTTATCTAAACCCCTCTTGAAGACCAGCAAAGTTTTATTCAGAATGAAAGCTTTCATAACTATGCGCACTTCATCAGACAATGGAATGGGATACAGTGAGCAGAGCTACTTATAGCTGATGGACGGTGGCTAAGCACCCAAAGTGGGGGGGAGAACCCAATGGCAAAATATTGAAATCAACAAAATTGATGGGAGGGACGGTGGCTCAGAGGTAGAGCATCTGCTAAACACAAATGGATACATGGGAGTATCTTTGGAAGAACTCGTTGAAGATATCAACATGTCCGAATATTAAAGAGAACTGTCTTAAGATGATGTATAGGTGGTCTATGACTCTGAAAAAACTGGCAAAGATGAGTAAAAAGATGTCGGATAGATGTTGGAAATGTAAAAATCACGAGGGCTCCTTTTTTTCATATGTGGTGGACTTGTGGAAAAGCGAAAAAGTTTTGGCAGATGATACAACAAGAAATTTCTAAAATTTTGGGATACGACTTTAAGAAAGTTGCAGAGACTTTTCTGCTGGGATTACAAATGGAAAAATTTCCACAAGAAGATAGGACTTTAATTTGGTATTTGCTCTCAGCTGCTAGGACATTGTATGCGCAGTCGTGGAAGCAAGAAAAAATACCAGAGAAATGGGATTGGATCGTGAAAGTTTTATCATGGAGTGAGATGGACAAATAAACAAGAACTTTAAGAGACTATGATTTGGACGTGTTTAAAAAGGAGTGGAAGAAATTTAGAGGATATATAGAGCAAGAGTGGAATGTAAAAAGACATTGGACAATTTTTTAAATATGAATGTGAGAAAAGAAAGACATTGAACTTTGATTGGTTAAGGGTACCTTTTTAAATTGAACTTAAGTATATAACCTCAGCGGGAGTCTAGTAATGGAGGGAGAGGGGATTGAAAATATCATATGGGTTAGAGATAGTAAGGATATAATTAAACATTGTAACCATATGTTATCAATAAAATTGTTTAAAAATAGAGGTAGAGCATCTGCTTGGTAAGTAGAAGGTCCCAGGTTCAATCCCCGGCATCTACAACTAAAAAGGGTCCAGGCAAATGGGTGTGAAAAACCTCAGCTGGAGACCCTGGAGAGCCATGAATGGGGCTGTGGCTCAGAGGTAGAGCATCTGCTTGGGAAGCAGAAGGTCCCAGGTTCAATCCCCAGCATCTCCAACTAAAAAGGGTTGAGGCAAATAGGAGTGAAAAACCTCAGCTGGAGACCCTGGAGAGCCATTGCTAGTCTGAGTAGACAATACTGACTGATGGACTGAGGGTCTGATTCAGTAGAAGGCAGCTTCATATGTTCATATGAAAGAACATTTGGTCTGGATAGCATTTGTGTAGGAAACCAAGAAAACAGTATCAAGTCAGAATGGGAGAATGAGGCAATATGAGAGCCACTCTGGCGTAGTGGTTAAGTTTGTGGATTCTTATCTGGGAGAACAGGGTTTGATTCTCCAATCCTCCACTTGCAGCTGCTGGAGTGGCCTTGGGTCAGCGAGAGCTCTCGTAGGAGTTCTCCTTGAAAGGGCAGCTGCTGTAAGAGCTCTCTCAGCCCCACCCACCTCACAGGGTGTTTGTTGTGAGAAGGAGAAGGTAGAGGAGATTGTGACCGCTCTGAGACTCTGAGATTCCAAATCAATAAATGCTGCCTGTTAATTGCTCTATTGCTTGAAAGTCTGGGTTAAACTGAGGACATGTCTTTCCCACATTACATATTTTAAACATATTACATGTTTAAAAGTAAAATAGGGGGACAGGAACACCTCTGAGAGAAACATGTCCTCAGTTTAACCCAGGCTTGCAAGCAACAGAGCAATTAACAGAGCATTTATTGCCTCATTCTCCCATTATGACATGTTACTGTTTTCATGGTTTCCCACACAAATGCTGTCCGGACCAAATGTTCTTTAACTGTGTTAATTTCACTATTTTACCATTGAATTCTAACTATGTACCACTTTGCATTCTTAACGGATGCCTGGCACCAGCTATACATAGCTCTGGTCATTGTACCCCATTCCATTCTCTGAAGTGGGCATGCATACGAAAGCTTGCATTCTGAAGAAAACTTTGTTGCTCTTCAAGGTGCTACGGAACCCTACCTTGTCCTAAAGCCCTTGTGTGTCTCTCAGCTTGGCAGCCGCCAGTTTGGTGTAGTGCTTAAGTGCGCAGACGCTTATCTGGGAGAACCGGGTTTGATTCCCCCCTCCTCCACTTGCAGCTGCTGGAATGGCCTTGAGGCAGCCATACCTCTCTTATCTGGGAGAACCGGGTTTGATTCCCCCCTCCTCCACTTGCACCTGCTGGAATGGCCTTGGGTCAGCCAGAGCTCTCTTATCTGGGAGAACCGGGTTTGATTCCCCCACTCCTCCACTTGCAGCTGCTGCAATGGCCTTGGGTAAACCATAGCTCTCTTATCTGGGAGAACCGGGTTTGATTCCCCCCTCCTCCGCTTGCACCTGCTGGAATGGCCTTGGGTAAACCATAGCTCTCTTAACTGGGAGAACAGGGTTTGATTCCCCACCCCTCCACTTAGACCTGCGGGAATGGACTTGGGTCAGCCATAGCTCTCTTATCTGGGAGAACCGGGTTTGATTCCCCACTCCTCCACTTGCAGCTGCTGGAATGGCCTTGGGTCAGCCAGAGCTCTCTTATCTGGGAGAACCGGGTTTGATTCCCCACTCCTCCACTTGCAGCTGCTGGAATGGCCTTGGGTCAGCCAGAGCTCTCTTCTCTGGGAGAACCGGGTTTGATTCCCCACTCCTCCACTTGCAGCTGCTGGAATGGCCTTGGGTCAGCCATAGCTCTCTTCTCTGGAAGAACCGGGTTTGATTCCCCACTCCTCCACTTGCAGCTGCTGGAATGGCCTTGGGTCAGCCAGAGCTCTCTTATCTGGGAGAACCGGGTTTGATTCCCCAGTACTCCACTTGCACCTGCGGGAATGGCCTTGGGTCAGCCATAGCTCTCTTATCTGGGAGAACAGGGTCTGATTCCCCACTCCTCCACTTGCAGCTGCTGGAATGGCCTTGGGTCAGCCAGAACTATCTTATCTGGGAGAACAGGGTCTGATTCCCCACTCCTCCACTTGCACCTGCTGGAATGGCCTTTGGTCAGCCATAGCTCTGGCAGAGGTTGTCCTTGAAAGGGCAGCTGCTGTGAGAGCCCTCTCAGCCTCACCCACCTTACAGGGTGCCTGTTGTGGGGGAGGAAGATAAAGGAGATTGTGAGCCGCTCTGAGACTCTTTGGAGTGGAGGGCGGAATATAAAGCCAATATCTTCTTCAATCTTCTTCTTCACACCTCCTCTTCCAGCCTGCTTGTCTCCCCAGCCGGGCAAGTAGAGCCAGAGAGTGATAACACAGCCAGCTTGCTTTCAGCTTCCTTCGAAATGGCTCCGGTTTTATTTCCCTGACATTTATGGCCTGCACACCAGCCGCCACCCCCTTCGCCCCCAGCAGCTTGGCTCCCGACAACTGCCTGCGTGGGGTTGGACAGCCTGTTCTATTGTAAGCACTCCAAACAGCGGCTCTCCTAAAGTTCAGGGTGTGGTGGTTGTTTGTTCCCCGGGGCATTTTGCTGTTTCACCGTGTGGCACACGCTGCTCTGTGTGGGGGTGCCGTTTAAGAAGACTGAAGACTGCAGATTTATACCCTGCCCTTCTCTCTGAATCAGAGACTCAGAGCGGCTTCTCCTATATCAGGGGTGGCCAACGGTAGCTCTCCAGATGTTTTTTTTTGCCTAAACTCCCATCAGCCCCACCCATTGGCCATGCTAGCTGCGGCTGATGAGAGTTGTAGACAAAAAAAATCTGGTGAGCTACCGTTGGCCACCCCTGTCCTATATTTTCTCCCCCCACGGCAGACACCCTGTGAGGTGGGTGAGGCTGAGAGGGCTCTCACAGCAGCTGCCCTTTCAAGGACAAATCCTGCAATAGCTATGGCTGACCCAAGGCCATACCAGCAGCCGCAAGTGGAAGAGTGGGGAATCAAACCCGGTTCTCCCAGAGAAGAGAGCTCTGGCTGACCCAAGGCCATTCCAGCAGCTGCAAGTGGAGGAGTGGAGAATCAAACCTGGTTCTCCCAGATAAGAGAGCTCTGGCTGACCCAAGGCCATCCCAGCAGGTGCAAGTGAAGGAGTGGGGAATCAAACCCGGTTCTCCCAGATAAGAGAGCTCTGGCTGACCCAAGGCCATTCCAGCAGCTGCAAGTGGAGGAGTGGGGAATCAAACCCGGTTCTCCTAGATCAGAGAGCTCTGGCTGACCCAAGGCCATTCCAGCAGGTGCAAGTGGAGGAGTGGGAAATCAAACCTGGTTCTCCCAGATAAGAGAGCTCTGGCTGACCCAAGGCCATTCCAGCAGCTGCAAGCGGAGGAGTGGGGAATCAAACCCGGTTCTCCCAGATAAGAGAACTCTGGCTGACCCAAGGCCATTCCAGCAGGTGGAAGCGGAGGAGTGGGGAATCAAACCCGGTTCTCCCAGAGAAGAGAGCTCTGGCTGACCCAAGGCCATTCCAGCAGCTGCAAGTGGAGGAGTGGGGGAATCAAACCCAGTTCCCCCAGATAAGAGAGCTCTGGCTGACCCAAGGCCATTCCAGCAGCTGCAACTGGAGGAGGGGGGATCAAACCCGGTTCTCCCAGGTAAGAGTCCGCACCCTGAACCACAACGCCAAACTGGCTCTTGGAGGGAAATCACACCCCGCCACACACACACACACATTCGCTATCTCAAACTTAGAGTGATGGTTGCCCCTATATAGCTTTACTATAGCTTTACTCACTAACTGCACCCACAGAGCGGGGACTGTGATCAAGGCTGTCCGCATGCCAGGATGCATGCCAAAAGTAACATGCTAGCAGATAACTGGGGTTGTAGATCCATGCTTGGCAACATGAACATGAGAACCTAAGAAGAGCCCTGCTGCATCAGACTATTGGCCCACTGAATCTAGCATCCTATCTCACATAGCAGCCAGTTCCTCTGGATAGCCAACAACAGTGCATAGAGAGGCTGGGGTCTTCCCCTGAGATGAACTAAAAGAGAGCCCTGCTGGATCAGACCAGTGGTCCATCTAGTACAGCATCCTGTCTCACACGGCAGCCAATCAGTTCCTCTGTAGGGACAACTACAGGACACAGACGCTGGGGCCTTCATAAGAACATCGGAGGAGCCCTTCTGGATCAGACCAGTGGTCTATCTAGCTCAGCATCCTGTCTCACAGAGTGGCCTACCAGTTCCTCTGAAGGGTCAACAACAGGGCAGAGATGCTGAGGCCTTCATAAGAACATCGGAAGAGCCTTGCTGGATCAGACTAGTGGTCCATCTCGTCCAGCATCCTGTCTCACAGAGTGGCCAACCAGTTCCCCTGGAGGGTCAACAACAGGGCAGAGAGGCCGAGGCCTTCATATGAACATCAGAAGAGCCCTGCTGAATCAGACCAGTGGTCCATCTAGTCCAGTACCCTGTCTCACAGATTGGCCAACCAGTTCCTCTGGAGGGTCAACAACAGAGCAGAGAGGCTGAGGCCTTCCTCTGAGAAGAACATCAGAAGAACCCTGCTGGATCAAACCAATGAGGGTCCATCCAGTCCAGCATCTTCTCTCACGTAGCAGCCAATCAGTTCCTCTGGTTGGCCAAAAAAAGGGCACAGAGACTGAGGCCTTCCCCTAATAAGTGGTCCACCCAGTCCAGCATCCTCGCATACACAATGGCCAACCAATTCCTCTGGACAGTGAACAACAGAGGCCAAGGCCATCCCCTAATATTGTCTCCTGGCTCTAGGATTCAGAGAATTAGTGCCTCTGAGGATGGATGTTTTCTTTAGTCCCTGCGGCTAGTAGCCATTGATAGATGAAGACGAAGACTAAGAAATAATTGGATTACTCTCAGAGTCTCAGAGCAGCTCACAATCTCTTTTATCTCCCCACCCCCCACAACAAACATTCTATGAGGTGCGTGGGCCAGAGAGAGCTCTCCCAGTAGCTGCCCTTTCAAGGACAGCTCTGTGAGAGCTCTGGCTAACCCAAGGCAATTTCAGCAGCTGCCAGTGGAGGAGTGGGGAATCAAACCCGGTTCTCCCAAGTCTCTTACGTTGAAAACCTCAAGGGTCACTGTAAGTAGGCTGCAACTTAATGGCCGACAGAAGAAGAAGAGACAGGCAGATGATAGATAGATAGATAGATAGATAGATAGATAGATAGATAGATAGATAGATAGATAGATAGATAGATAGATAGATAGATAGATAGATAGATAGATAGATAGATAGATAGATAGATAGATAGATAGATAGACAGATTTGACCAACTTTCTAACTTTCCCCCACAAAGGGAAAAGAAATGAAACATATAAAGCAGACAAATGGAAATCTTCATCATGCCACTGTGGCCCCATAGGAGAAAGTAATTCTAAAAGTATGATGGGAATAAGGTTTTATTACGACAACTGTAATTCAAGAAGCATTTGAAGGTAGATGCTGAGCTGACATAATTTAGACCACCCTCCGGTGATGCCAGGGGTGTGTGTTATAAGAACATCAGAGAAGCCATGTTGGATCAGGCCAATGGCCCATCCAGTCCAACACTCTGGGTCACATAAGAACAGAAGAGAAGCCATGTTGGATCAGGCCAGTGGCCCATCCAGTCCAACACTCTGTGTCACATAAGAACATAAGAGAAGCCATGCTGGATCAGGCCAATGGCCCCTCCAGTCCAACACTCTGTGTCACATCAGAACGTAAGAGAAGCCATGTTGGATCAGGCCAGTGGCCCCTCCAGTCCAACACTCTGTGTCACATAAGAACATCAGAGGAGCCATGTTGGATCAGGCCAGTGGCCCATCCAGTCCAACACTCTGTGTCACATAAGAACATAAGAGGAGCCATGTTGGATCAGGCCAATGGCCCCTCCAGTCCAACACTCTGTGTCACATAAGAACATCAGAGGAGCCATGTTGGATCAGGCCAGTGGCCCATCCAGTCCAACACTCTGTGTCACACAGTGGCCCAAAAAAAAATTATATACACACACACACACACTGTGGCTAATAGCCACTGATGGACCTCTGCTCCATATTTTTATCCAATCCCCTCTTGAAGCTGGCTATGCTTGTAGCCACCACCACCTCCTGTGGCAGTGGATTCCACATGTTAATCACCCTTTGGGTGAAGGAGGACTTCCTTTTATGCATTTTAAGCTGACTGCTCAGCAATTTCATCGAATGCCCACGAGTTCTTGTACTGTGAGAAAGGGAGAAAAGGACTTCTTTCTCTACTTTCTCCATCTCATGCATTATCTTGTAAACCTCTGTCATGTCACCCCACAGGCGACGTTTCTCCATATTTTGCATATGCAGATTAGGTGTGCTTATGAGCTTCAGCGCCCCGTTTTCTACAAAATGACGGATAGAGAGAGAGAGAGATGATAGATGGATAGAGAGAGAGAGAGAGAGAGAGAGAGAGAGATGATAGATAGATAGATAGATAGATAGATAGATAGATAGATAGATAGATAGATAGATAGATGATAGATGATAGATAGATGATAGATAGATGATAGATAGATAGATTGATAGATGATAGATAGATGATAGATAGATAGATGATAGATAGATAGATAGATAGATAGATAGATAGATAGATAGATAGATAGATAGATAGATAGATAGATAGATAGATAGATGATAGATGGATAGATAGATAGATAGATAGATAGATAGATAGATAGATAGATAGATAGATAGATAGATAGATAGATAGATAGATAGATAGATAGATAGATAGATAGATAGTTGGGGGAGAGAGAGAGAGGAGTCCGATGTTTGATATTTGCAAGAAGATTGCGAATCCCAGTTTATTTTCAAATTCCTCAGTATTTTAGTAAGCCTGGCTCAAATTAAAGAATCCCAAGGTTTCAGACGTCTCTCTTTTGGCCAAAACATATCCCAGTTCCAAAGAGCACGCATTCCTTCCAAGCAAACAAAAAGATACCCACACGCAAAGAGCCGCAAGACGTGATAACTCACGCCTGGTCACGTTTGTGCCATGGAGACAAATGGGCAGGACCTCAGCAAAACAGCCATTTTTTTTCCAAAAATGAAAACAAAGAAGGAAGGAGACCAGAGTAAAGAAAACCCCCGCGGCAGAACAGAAGAGTTTTTCATCCAGCGTTCTAGCCTTGAAATTCACAGCAGACAGCCAAAGAATTAACACTTTGGGGAGACCTTGCAGAGCGGCCCAGAAAAGCAGAGGTGGCGGCCGCCTTCACCCGTCACAGATGCCAATCCCCAGGTGGGGGCAGGGGATCCCTGGTTTGGAGGCCCTCCCCCCGCTTCAGGGTCATCAGAAAGCGGGGGGGAGGGGAGGGAAATGCCTGCTGGAAACTCCATTGTTCCATACGGAGAACAATAACGGAGAATTGACCTGCAGGTATCTGGAGCTCTGGGGTGGCTGTCTTTTGAGATAGAGGCACTAAATGGGCGGCGTAGCATCTGGTGCCTCTCCCCAAAACGCCCTCCAAGTTTCAAAAAGATTGGACCAGGGGGTCCAATTCTATGTGCCCCCAAAGAAGGCGCCCCTATCCTTCATTATTTCCAATGGAGGGAAGGCGTTTAAAAGGAGTGTGGTCCCTTGAAATGTGATGGCCAGCACTCTTGTGTCACACAGGGGCCAAAAAAACCCAGGTGCCATCAGGAGGTCCATCAGTGGGGCCAGGACACCAGAAGCTCTCCCACTGTGCCCCCCCCCCAAGCACCAACAACCCAGAGCATCACTGCCCCAGACGTAAGAACACAAGAGAAGTCATGCTGAATCAGGCCAATGGCCCATCCAATCCAACACTCTGTGTCACACAGGGGCCAAAAATACCCCAAGTACCATCAAAAGGTCCATCAGTTCAGCCAGGACACTAGAAGCCGTCCCACTGTGCCCCCCCCCCCAGTACCAAGAATACAGAGCATCCCTGCCTGAGACATAAGAACATAAGAGAAGCCATGACCAAAGGCCCATCCAGTTCCACACTCTGTGTCAAAACCCAAATGCCATCAAGAGGTCCACCAGTGGGGCCAGGACACTAGAAGCCCTCCCACTGTGCCCCCCAAGCACCAAGAATACAGAGCATCACTGCCCCAGACAGAGAGTTCCAACAATACGCTGTGGCTAAGAGCCACTGATGGACCTCTGCTCCATATGCTCATCCAATCTCTCTTGAAGCTGTCTATGCTTGCAGCTGCCACCACCTCCTGTGGCAGTGAATTCCATGTGTTAATCACCCTTTGGGTGAAGAAGAACTTCCTTTCTATCTTCTACTTAAAACCTCCAAGGAAGGAGAGCCCACCACCTCCTGAGGAAGCCTGTTCCACTGAGGGACCACTCTGTGAAGAGGTTCTTCCTAACATTTAGCCGAAAACTCTCGATTTAATTTCAGCCCATTGGTTCCGGTCTGACTGTCTGGAGCAACAGAAAACAACTTGCTTGTAGGCAAGTGTTTGCGCACTACAAGAAATGTCAGTCCAGAGGAACCTTTTGTCTACTCCACCACAGTGCTTCTTCCATGAAGACTGGAACATGAGAAGAAGCACTTCCTAATTATTCCCAGCATGGCGTTGGCCTTTTTTATTGAGAAGAATTTCAGAGAAACCCTGCTGGATCAGACCAGGGAGGGTCCATCTAGTCCAGCCTCCTGTCTCACACAGTGGCCAACCAGTTCCTCTAGAGAGCCAGAAACGGGGCAGAGAGGCCGAGGCCTTCCCCTGAGAAGAACCTCAGATAAGCCCTGCTGGATCAGACCAGGGAGGGTCCCTCTAGTGCAGCCTCCTGTCTCACACAGTGGTCAATCAGTTCCTCTGGAGGGCCAACAACAGGGCAGAGAGGCCAAGGCCTTCCCCTGAGAAGAACCTCAGAAGAGCCCTGCTGGATCAGACCAGGGAGGATCCATCTAGTCCGGCCTCCTGTCTCACACAGTACCCAACCAGTTCCTTTGGAGGGCCAGCAACAGGGCAGAGAGGCCGAGGCCTTCCCCTGAGAAGAACCTCAGAAGAGCCCTGCTGGGTCAGACCAGGGAGGGTCCATCTAGTCCAGCCTCCTGTCTCACACAGAGGCCAACCAGTTCCTCTGGAGGGACAACAACAGGGCAGAGAGGCTGAGGCCTTCCCCTGAGAAGAACCTCAGAAGAGCCCTGCTGGATCAGACCAGGGAGGGTCCATCTAGTCCAGCCTCCTGTCTCACCCAGTGGCCAACCAGTTCCTCTGGAGGGCCAATAACAGGGCAGAGAGGCCGAGGCCTTCCCCTGAGAAGAACCTCAGAAGAGCCCTGCTGGGTCAGACCAGGGAGGGTCCCTCTAGTGCAGCCTCCTGTCTCACACAGTGGCCACCCAGTTCCTCTTGAGGGCCAACAACAGGGCAGAGAGGCTGAGGCCTTCCCCTGAGGAGAACATCAGAAGAAACCTGCTGGGTCAGACCAGGGAGGGTCCATCTAGTCCAGCCTCCTGTCTCACACAGTGGCCAGCCAGTTCCTCTGGAGGGCCAACAACAGGGCAGAGAGGCCGAGGCCTTCCCCTGAGAAGAACATCAGAAGAGCCCTGCTGGATCAGACCAGGGAGGGTCCATCTAGTCCAGCCTCCTGTCTCACCCAGTGGCCAACCAGTTCCTCTGGAGGGCCAACAACAGGGCAGAGAGGCCGAGGCCTTCCCCTGAGAAGAACCTCAGAAGAGCCCTGCTGGATCAGACCAGGGAGGGCCCATCTAGTGCAGCCTCCTGTCTCACACAGTGGCCAACCAGTTCCTCTGGAGGGCCAGCAACAGGGCAGGGAAGCCGAGGCCTTCCCTGAGGAGGCTGCTTACTGCCTCTGGGATTCAGAGGTTGACTGCCTCTGAACATGGAGGTTGCCATCAGCCACTATGGCTAGTGGCAACTAATAGACCTCACCTCCACGAATCTCTAATCCTCTTTTACAGCTGTCTACGGCTGTGATTCTGTATAAGGACGGGCCCCTGTATGACGTTTCAAAGCCAGACCCCGCACCCCACCCCAACACAAAGTAGACTTGTTTTCATGTGATCACAGATGTCGTATTTGGTTACACTCCATACACTATGGCGTATTTCTTAAGGATACAAAATCCCTGCGCTTATAAAACTAGGGTGTCAGGGAATAAGCCAAGAAGTCTCTTCTCCAACTTCTAGTTTTCTACATGCAGGGAGTTGTTTTAAAAAGACGCCTCCCTGCCAACGTTCTCTCTACGACGCAGAGTCTTGTGAGCAAAAATTCTTTGTGAGCTACTGGCCTTAAAGTTAAGAACATATGAACATAAGAGAAGCCATGTTAGATCAGGCCAATGGCCCATCCATTCCAACACTCTGTGTCACACAGTGTCAAAAAATTTTTTGTGGCTAATAGCCACTGATGGACCTCTGCTCCATATTTTTATCTAAACCCCTCTTGAAGGTGGCCATGCTTGTGGCCGCCACCACCTCCTGTGGCAGTGAATTCCACATGTTAATCACCCTTTGGGTGAAGAAGGACCTCCTTTTATCCGTTTTAACCTGTCTGCTCAGCAATTTCATCGAATGCCCACGAGTTCTTGTATTGTGAGAAAGGGAGAAAAGGACTTCTTTCTCTACTTTCTCCATCCCATGCATTATTTTGTACACCTCGATCATGTCACCCCGCAGTCGACGTTTCTCCAAGCTAAAGAGTCCCAAGCGTTTCAACCCTTCTTCAGAGGGAAAGTGTTCCAGCCCTTTAATCATTCTAGTTGCCCTTTTCTGGGCTTTCTCCAATGCTATAATATCCTTTTTGAGGTGCGGTGACCAGAACTGCACACAGTACTCCAAATGAGACTGCACCATCGATTTATACAGGGGCATTATGATACTGGCTTATTTGTTTTCAATTCCCTTCCTAATAATTCCCAGCATGGCGTTTGCCTTTTTTATTGCAATCGCACAATGTCTCGACATTTTCAGTGAGTTATCTACCACGACCCCAAGATCTCTCTCTTGGTCAGTCTCTGCCAGTTCACACCCCATCAACTTGTATTTGTAGCTGGGATTCTTGGCCCCAATGTGGGATTCTTGGCCCCAATTCTTGGCCCCAAGTTGGGGGCTGCTGCATGAATTATTGTGCTCTGGGATCATCGTGCCTGAGCGAAGACAAAAACGTGTGAGCTGGAGGCTAAAATACTGCGAGCGAGCTCACGCCAGCTCAGCTTAGAGAGAACGCTGTTCCCTGCATGCAAAAAACAAGAAGACGGGGAACAAAAGGGAAGAACATTCCATGAGGTCAGTACCCACCAAAAGTCTGAAATGGGCCGTCTCAGACACAGGCCGAACGCCTCAGTGAGAACTAGGTCTCCAGAAAGGAGGGCCTTCATTTGCAGAAAGATCTCTTTGTACCGAGCTAAGCGTTTAAGACAAGTTCGGAAAAGAAGAACACAACGGAGGACAAAAACCCATTGATGTGACGACGGCTCCTTCGGTCACCCAAAACCTACACACACCGTAAGCTCTGTTCACGGCCACAAAACTCGTTCTACCGTGGCCCAAACCCAAATAAGATGCTTGTCCTTCACAGGTGCACAAAATGTTCCTCTTGCGCCTCAAAACGCTGGCATTAACGGATCCGCTCATTCCAGGGATGTCGGTTCGCTCATGAAAAAGGACCCAGAAGAAAAATAATCCAGACGACCAGGGCCTTTTTTTTGTAGCAGGAATGCCTTTGCATATTAGGCCACACCTTCCTGATGCAGCCAGTCCTCCTGGAGCTTACAGTAGGCCCTGCTCTAAGAGCCCTGGAAGCTCCAGGAGGATTGGCTACATCAGGGGTGTGTGGCCCAGGGGTGGAATTCTAGCAGAAGCTCCTTTGCATATTAGGCCACGCCTCCCTGATGCAGCCAATCCTCCTGGAGCTTACAGTAGGCCCTGTTCTAAGAGCCCTGTAAGCTCCAGGAGGATTGGCTACATCAGGGGTGTGTGGCCCAGGGGTGGAATTCTAGCAGAAGCTACTTTGCATATTAGGCCACACCTCCCTGATGCAGCCAATCCTCCTGGAGCTTACAGTAGACCCTGTACTAAGAGCCCTGTAAGCTCTTGGAAGATTGGCTACATCAGAGGTGTGTGGCCCAGGGGTGGAATTCTAGCAGAAGCTCCTTTGCATATTAGGCCACACCTCCCTGATGCAGCCAATCCTGCTGGAGCTTACAGTAGGCCCTGTTCTGTAAGCTCTTGGAGGATTGGCTACATCAGGGAGGTGTGGGCCAGGGGTGGAATTCTAGCAGAAGCGCCTTTGCATATTAGGCCACACCTCCCTGATGTAGCCAATCTTCCAAGAGCTTACAGGAGGCCCTGCACTAAGAGCCCTGGAAGCTCTTGGAGGATTGGCTACATCAGGGAGGTGTGGCCTAATACGCAAAGGCGTGCCCTGCTACAAAAATCATTGTAACGTATAGGGAATCCCCTCCTCTGCGTAACATTTGACTCTCACAGGCCAACGGTTACTGAATGGATTATCTCTCCGCAACGATCACGACGACGCCCGGACTTCTCCCAAAAAACACTGCACACGCACAAAATCAGTTTTGCAAAAGCCAAACATTGCATGACACCCTGTACGACACCTCAAAGGGGGTGGCTTGGAAACCCATCCAAATTGTACCGCTTCAACAGAAAGTGGAACGCTGCCTCTGGCGGACAATGGAAAACACATCAGAACGGAAATGAGGGACCTTAATCCTTCCAGTGCATTAACAGAGCTGTCCTGAGGCAAGTTACTCCGGTCTATCGAGGTCAATGCACTTAGGCTACCCCTCCCTGATGTAGCCAATCCTCCTGGAGCTTACAGTCGGCCATATACTAAGAGCCCTGGAAGCTCTTGAACATATGAAGCTGCCTTATCCTGAATCAGACCTTCAGTCCATCAAAGTCAGACTTGTCTACTCAGACTGGCAACGGCTCTCCAGGGACTCAAGCTGAGGTTTTTCACTCCTATTTGCCTGGACCCTTGAAGAACGTAAGAGAAGCCATGTTGGATCAGGCCAAGGGCCCATCCAGTCCTACACTCTGCGTCACACAGTGGCCAAAAAAACCCAGGTGCCATCAGGAGGTCCACCAGTGGGGCCAGGACACTAGAAGCCCTCCCACTGTTGCCCCTCCCAAGCACCAAGAATACAGAGCATCACTGCCCCAGACATAAGAACATAAGAGAAGCCATGTTGGATCAGGCCTGTGACCCATCCAGTCCCACACTCAGTGTCACACAGTGGCCAAAAAAACCAGGTGCCATCAGGAGGTCCACCAGTGGGGCCAGGACACTAGAAGTCCTCCCACTGTTGCCCCCCACAAGCACCAAGAATACAGAGCATCACTCCCCCAGACATAGGTCCCTAAGAGAAGCCCTGTTGGATCAGGCCAGTGGCCCATCCAGTTCAACACTCTGCATCACACAGTGACCCAAAAACCCAGGTGCCATCAGGAGGTCCATCAGTGGGGCCAGGACACTAGAAGCCCTCCCACTGTTGCCCCTCCCAAGCACCAAGAATACAAGCATCACTCGCCCCAGACAGAGAGTTCCAACAATACGCTGTGGCTAATAGCCACTGATGGACCTCTACTCCAGATGTTTATGTTTTTAGTTGGAGATGCAGGGGATTGCACCTGGGACCTTCTGCTTACCAAGCAGATGCTCTACCACTGAGCTACTGTCCCTCCACTAATCTTGGAGGATTGGCTGCATCAGGGGGGATGTGGCCTAATATGCAAAGGTGTTCCTGCTACAAAAAAGCCACAGAGTAACTGCAAAAAACTGCACTGCTGACTGACATCCTTCCCACACCCATCTAAGCCTACTGAAGTTAGTGGGCTTAGATGTGTGCGTACCTTGAGATGCTACCATAAAAGATATCAGAATAGACAACAGGGAACTCACCACTTGAGGCTTGGTCCTGGCGCTCGGCTCTTCGTGGTGCTTTGGGCATCTGGGCAGCCTGGGCTCCGAGGTGGTTGGTGTGGCGGGCGAAGATCTGGGCATATCCACAACGTTAGTGGGGGACGCTTCCCCCGAGTGAAGAGCCAACATATAGTGCTTGGTGACGTCCTCCAGCGACGGCGCTTGGAGAACCGGGTAGGGTTTAGCAGGTGGACGAGAGGATTCTGGCACAGCAACATCGGCATTCAGGTTCAGAGAAGCGGGGAGGTTGACCTCCGAGATAGGGATAAAGGTGGCAGGCTCGCTGGTATGGCGGACATGCTTGGTGGCCGGCCTTTGGGTCCCTAAAGCGGCAACAGTCGTGGATGGGGTGGCCTCGTCTTTTTGGTTCTCATGGCCGTTGACTCGGTTGCTGCGCTTCTTGGAACTACGTCGGACAATCCGGGGGGACAGGACTTCCACCAGCTTGGGATCGAAGCCATAGCTCTGGGCCACTTCCACCACGTCATCCTCCAGCGGGGTCGTCAGGAGATGTTCAGACTGAGAGTAGAGCTTCCTCACCTCCTGGTCCTTGCCCATCGTCTGCTCTCGTTCCGAGAGGATGGGTTCGCTGATGGACGGGGGGATGACCTGGTCCATCTCGCTGATGGGTTCTCCGGGGCCGTCGAACCCCGGGCTGGCTAACTCACTCCGGCGGCTGGGGTCGCTGAAGGATTTCTTTTTGATGGTCTTCCCGTTCCCCTTCTCGTCGATCACTTTGTCCATGGCCCCGGGCTGGCTGACGATATTCTGGATCACCGTACTATAATCCTTAACACTGTCGCTGCAGACGGACAGGTCGCTGGCAGCACTTCCGGTGCATTCCGACAAGGCGACGGCTGAATACTCCGGGAGGCCCGACTTGGAATTCAGAGACCCCAAGAGGTTACTATCGACTGAAAAATTCTTGGAATCCTCTGTGATCGAGTGCCTTCTGTGGGGCATGGGGTCACTCAAGGATCTATAAGTCTCCCCATTGGATTCCCCGTTGCTCCCATTACTGGACTCGGAGCCGCCGCTGCCGACAGATGGGAATTTCCTTCGGCGCCGCAAGGCACCAGGTGTTGACGGTGCCTCGGATAGCCCTTGAGATACCACCTTGGGAAGGGCCTCGTCGACAACCATAGCCTTCTCTTGCTGTGTTTTGGACAAATGACTCGAAAGACGCACCCCCTTCAACTCTGCCAAGCCAGCTTCATTCTCTCTTTGGTTCACTGACCACGCTGCAACCGGTGGATCGAGATACCTGTAGGCAGGACACGTCTCTAGCTCGGTTACGATGCCTTCATCCGCCATGCTGGACTCACGACCTGAGAGTTCTTCCGAGGATTTCCTGCGCAGGCCGTCCCCATCCGAATCGGCTTTTCCCAAGCGCCGTTCACCTTCTGGCCTTCCCAAAGGCTTCTCGTCCTCTCCTTCACCTTTCGAGTTCCCACTCTCCTTTTGGTCCAACAGTCCAAAGTTATAGTCATTCTGGGAACCGATCCTACTTATTTTCTCAAAGACCTGCCTCGCTTCTTGGATGTACTGGTCCTGGATGACCACTGGCATCCCATCGTCCACGTCCCGGCCAATCTCGCCGTCAGAAAATGCACCTTCGTGGTCCCTGCCTGTGGCCAGCAGGAGTTCAGAGGAGCTTTGCTTCATGGTACTCTGGTAAAAGAGCCTGCGAGGAGGAGGTTTATCCGAGTAGGTAAAAGATTTGGCCCGCCGCAGAGTCGCCGTGAGATCTTTCAGAGTGGGCCGGTTGCCTAGAGCCCAGCGTGCGGGCGGCTGGCCCTCACTTTGGGCTCTGCCCACCAGCTGGTGCCCAGCCGCGGCTGTGTGGCTGTTTTCACGCTGGCCGTGGTCCCCGCTCAAAGCCACCCCCTCTTGGTCGCTCAACCGGCCGTTCTTCTTCCTCGCCTTCAGCTCTGACAGGTCCGATTTCAAGAAGCTGAGGAGGGTCAAAGTCTCGGTTGCAATGTCAGGGTTGGACATGGACTTCATATGTCTGGGCTTCTCCGCAGGCTCACCAGCACACCGAAGCAGGGGCTCATACCCCGGGAGGTCGGGTTTCGTCCTGACGAACCCCGACGGCAGCTTTGGACGGGCCCGGACCTGGGACTGTAACCTGGCGAGGCTCTCGCTTTGGCTGAAGCTGGGGGACCGGAAGACCCCCTGGAAGCTCCTGCTTTGGCCAGTCCAGGAGGCCCCGAAGTGGTCTTCATCTTTCAGCGTCTCGGTGCTGGAATACCTGCTGCTGCTCCTGGAGCCACACGGGCTGGGCACGAAAGGGGGGATGTTGACTTTGGAAACCCTGGAGACGAGAGGGAGGGGAGAAGCGGAGGACAGGGGCGCGGGAGGGACGCCGGCACCTTCCGAAAGGCCCCGGGCCAACTGCCGATGCCCCTCGACGCCACTTCCCAGCCCGGCTTCGGCAGGTGAGGCGACACCCGGCGTGGTGTCCGCTGCCACCCTCTTGGCCTCAAAGAACGGCCTAGTCCTCGGCTCAGCCAGCAAGGCGAGGTCGCCGGAGAGGTCCTCTTGCGCCTTGCGGTGCCACTCCATCCCGGCTAGCCCATCTCCGCCGGAGCCGTGTTCCAAACCTCCCCGCTCCTCCTTTGTCTTGGGGAGGGAGCTTTTCCGGGGCGAAGCCAGGCGGCCCTCCTCTTCCTCGCTCCACGAAGACCTCTCCGGGCAGGGCGACCGGAGCCCGGGCAGGGTTTCCCGGCTGCCTGAGCTCTCCGGAGGCCCCAGGCTGCAGCCGGCAGAAGAAGCGGCAGAGGAGGGCCAGGGGGCTGGAGGCTTGGGAGAGCTATGCCAGGAATGTAAACTATCCCAAAGTTGCAGCGGCGGCTGCCTCTCCGGCTCGGCTCGGGGGGCAGCGACGGGCAGCCGGTGCGTCCTGAAGGGGATGCAGCTGCGGGGCGGCGGGGGCGGCGGGCTCTTGCAGCTCTCGGGCTTGGCGTCGGGGCCGGGGAGGCGCGCGGGGCCGGCGGAGTCCCCGGCGTCGTGCTGCTGGTGCCGTCGGAGGAAACCCTCGCCGAAAAGTTTGCGCATCTCGGTGACGCGCGGCCAGTCGGAGGGCGCCTCGCCGGTTTTGGGCGGCTCGCCGGGCGCTTTGGCGCAGCCCCGCGGGGGCGGCTCTCCGCCCGCGCCGTCGGGAGGCTCCCGGGCTGCCGCTCCGCCGCAGGGGGCCGCCGTCGCTTCTGGGGCGCGCCGGCTAGGGGGCGCGCCAAAGCGCTGCGAGAGCTGGCGCACCGAGGGCGAGTGGCTGCGCCCGGCTCGGCTGGCGCTGGCGCCCGTCGACGGCGGAGCAAGATCCGGAGGAGAGGAGGAGGAGGAGGCGGCGAGCTTGGCCACGCCGCGGGAGACGCTGAACGAGGCGGCGCGGCCGGGCGCTCGCCGCCCGACGGGCTCGGCTGGGGGCGCGCCGGCGCTGGGGGGCGGCGCGGCGTCGTCGAGGCCCGGCGGGCGCTCCAGGCGCTTGAAGGAGACGCTGCGGGGGAGGAGGGGGCTTCTCCCCTCGGCCTCCCCCTCCGCCATGGCGGCGGCGCCCCCTCCCCCTTTTTTTTCCTTCTCTCGCCCTCCCCTTCTAAAGCGCCCCGGGCTCAGCGCCTGCAGCCATGCGCGCGCGTCGGGGGGGCGCTTTGGGGCCGCTTTGCCAAAAAAGGGGGCGGGGTGCAAGGCCCGGGAGGGGAGGGGAGGGCGTCTTCCTTTGCAAAAACAAAAAAGAGCAAACTTCCAGCGAAGTTTTTTTTTTTCCCACAGTTAAAAGTTCAGGGGGAGGAGAGAGAGAGAGAGAAAGAGAGACGCCAGGAAACTGCAGGCGCGTAAAAGCGCAGGCCGGCCTCGCCGCTTCCTTTTGTTCGGTCCCGCGGCGGCGGCGGCGGCTCCGATCCGCTTTGCGAGGGCCGCCGCCGCCTCCCGCTGGGCGAGCCTCGACGCCCCCTTCCGGCGGTCCCAAGGGGAGGAGGAGAGACAACGGCGGCGAGCGATCCGGATGGGGAC
This sequence comes from Heteronotia binoei, assembly GCF_032191835.1. NCBI lineage: Eukaryota > Metazoa > Chordata > Lepidosauria > Squamata > Gekkonidae > Heteronotia > Heteronotia binoei. The sequence goes on from NW_026800368.1 coordinate 46,386, forward strand.
CGCCTCCCCCTTCCAAAATGGCACGCTCCGAGGGGCTCCGCTTGCCACGCGAAGTTTGAGGCCCAGCCAGTCAGTCCCCCCTCCGGGCGCAGGATCCGGCCTCGGGTCTCGCTTGCAAACGGCCGCGGGGGTTGCAGTCTTTCGAGGGAGGGAGCAGCTCCGCCCGCCCCCCCCTTTCCCAAAAAAAAAAAGGAAGCTTTTAACGCAGGCTTTGTCTCCAAAGGCGCCCGCCGTCCGGGCTGGAGTCCCCGTTCCGGTGCATTCTCCCTTTGGGGTTGTGGTGTGTTTCTTTCTCCCTTCTTCTTTTCTCTCTCTCTCTCTCCCTTTCTGTCTGTCTCTCTCTCTCTGGCTTTTTTTAAAGTAACATTTCGCAGCAACTTCCACACACACGCGCGCACACCCCTTCCAAGAGGCGGGGTTTCTTGCAAAAGAAGGGGATGGTCGCTTTTGCAGAAGAAAGTCTGGGAACATTTTCTTGTGCAATTAAAAACAAAAAATAGAAGGCACGGGGGAGGAGGAGGGGGAGGAGGAAATGCAGCTGAGCCCTGCAAACCCTCCCCCCACACACACTTTCCCCCCCCCCCCTTCCCTCTCCGCCAGAAACGTGCCTTGAGTTTGTTGGCTTTGTGCAGCGAAGCGCCGGGCCTGCTTTTAGGGGAGCCTTGGGGCGCCCGGGAATGTGCAGGATCGAATGCATTTGCGGGGCCCCGATCCTGGCTTTTGGATCTGGGAGGCTGAGCTCAGTCCAGCATCCTGTCTTAGCGGTAGTATGTGCGAAAAGGATCTAGGGGTCGTAGTGACTCAGACAATAAAACGAATTTTAACGGGGACAAATGTAAAAGTTCTGCATTTCGGTAGGACAAATCCCATGCATGGTTATAGGATGGGGGAGACTTTGCAGTAGTATGTGCAAAAAGGATCTAGGGGTCTTAATGGATCATACACTGGACATGAGTCAACAGTGTGATGCGGTGGCTAAAAAGGCAAATGCAATTTTGGGCTGTGTCAACAGAAGTATAGTGTCCAGATCACGTGATGTGATGGTATCTCTTTACTCTGCTCTGGTAAGACCTCACCTGGAGTCTTGTGTTCAGTTTTGGGCACCACATTTTAAGAAGGATATAGGCAAGCTGGAACGAGTCCAGAGGAGGGCGACGAAGATGGGGAGGGGTCTGGAGACCAAGTCCTGTGAGGAAAGGTTGAAGGAGCTGGGGGTGTTTAGCCTGGAGAGGAGGTGGCTGAGAGGTGATACGATCACCATCTTCAAGTACTTGGGCTGTCATCTAGAGGATGAGGGGTCTGGAGACCAAGTCCTATGAGGAAAGGTTAAAGGAGCTGGGCATGTTTAGCCTGGAGAGGAGGTGGCTGAGAGGTGATATGATCACCATCTTCAAATACTTGAAGGGTTGTTTTCTGTGGCCTCAGAAGGCAGGACCAGAACCAACAGGTTGAAATTAAATCAAAAGCGTTTCCAGGTCAACATTAGAAAGAACTTCCTGACTGTTAGAGCGGTTCATCAGTGGAACAGGCTTCCTCGGGAGGTGGTGGGCTCTCCTTCCTTGGAAGTTTTTCAACAGAGGCTAGATGGCCATCTGACAGAAATGAAGATCCTGTGAATTTACAGGGAGGTATTTGTGAGTTCCCTGCATTGTGCAGGGCGTTGGACTAGATGACCCTGGAGATCCCTTCCAACTCTATGCTTCTAGGATTCTATGAGTGTGGGCAAGACTGTAAGAAGACCGTGTGGGGTATAAGACTGCAAGGCTGCAGGTGGCGTCTGGAGATCTGTGGCATCACAGCTCATCTTCAGGTGACAGAGATTAGTCCCCCTGGGAGAAATGGCAGAGTTGGAGGGCGGACCCTGGTGTTCTATCTGGCTGAGGTCCCTCCCCTTTCCAAACTCAGTCCTCCCCTAGCTCCGCCCTCCAAATCTCCAGGAACTTTCCAGCCAAGAGTTGGTAACTCCAGGATACACCACACATGATGTCCCATTGACCAGGCTGTGCAATTTTGCTCTGCTAATATGTATTCTCAATAGATCGGACTAGTGGTAACCAATTCCTCTGGAAGGCCAACAGGGCATAGAGACCAAGGCCTTCCCCTGAGAAGAACATCAGTAGAGTCCCGCTGGATCAGATCTGTGAGGGTCCATCTAGTCCAGCCTCCTGCCTCATACAGTGGCCAGCCATTTCCTCTGGGGGGCCAACAACAGGGCAGAGAGGCTGAGGCCTTCTCCTAAGAAGAACACCAGAAGAGCCCTGCTGGATCAGACCAGTGAGGGTCCATCTAGTCCAGCCTCCTGTCTCACACAGTGGCCAGCCATTTCCTCTGGGGGGCCAACAACAGGGCAGGGAGGCCGAGGCCTTCCCGTGAGAAGAACCTCAGAAGAGCCCTGCTGGGTCAGACCAGGGAGGGTCCATCTAGTCCAGCCTCCTGTCTCACACAGTGGCCATCCAGTTCCTCTGGAGGGCCAACAGCAGGGCAGAGAGGCCAAGGCCTTCCTCTGATGAGGCCTCCTGAGTCTTGGATTCCGAGGTTTAGTGCCTCTGACTGCAGAGGTTCACTTTAGACACCACAGTTAGTAGCCAAAATTGATAGACCTGTCCTCCACGAATCTATCCCATTTCCTTTAAAAGCTGTCTGTACTGGTCACGATCACTCCATCCACTGACAGTGTGTTCCACACACTTACATTTCTTGAACAATGTTTGAGTCTGGGGGCAGCTTTAAGACCAACAAACTTTAACTCTGGGTATAAGCTTCTGTATGCAGGCACAATTCACCCAGAATTAAACACTTGGTCTTAAAGAAGAAGAAGAATATGTATCTCAGAGTGGTCACAATCTCCTTGACCTTCCTCCCCCACAAAAAACACCCTGTGAGATGGGTGAAGCTGAGAGAGCTCTCCCAGAAGCTGCCCTTTGAAGGACAACCTCTGCCAGAGCTATGGCTGACCCAAGGCCATTCCAGCAGCTGCAAGTGGAGGAGTGGGGAAGCAAACCTGGTTCTCCCAGATAAGAGAGCTCTGGCTGACCCAAGGCCCTTCCAGCAGCTGCAAGTGGAAGAGTGGGGAATCAAACCCGGTTCTCCCAGATAAGAGAGCTCTGGCTGACCCAAGGCCATTCCAGCAGCTGCAAGTGGAAGAGTGGGGAATCAAACCCGGTTCCCCCAGATAAGAGAGCTATGGCTGACCCAAGGCCATTCCAGCAGCTGCAAGCGGAAGAGTAGGGAATCAACCCGGTTCTCCCAGATAAGAGAGTTCTGGCTGACCCAAGAACATCCCAGAAGCTGCATTCCACTTGCAGCTTCTGGAATGTTCTTGGGGAATCAAACCCGGTTCTCCCAGATAAGAGAGCTCTGGCTGACGCAAGGACATTCCAGCAGCTGCAAGTGGAGGAGTGGGGAATCAAACCCAGTTCTCCCAGATAAGAAAGCTCTGGCTGACGCAAGGACATTCCAGCAGCTGTAAGTGGAGGAGTGGGGAATCAAACTCGGTTCTCCCAGATAAGAGAGCTATGGCTGACCCAAGGCCATTCCAGCAGCTGTAAGTGGAGGAGTGGGGGAATTAAACCCGGTTCTCCCAGATAAGAGAGCTCTGGCTGACCCAAGGCCATTCCAGCAGCTGCAAGTGGAGGAGTGGGGGAATTAAACCCGGTTCTCCCAGATAAGAGAGCTCTGGCTGACGCAAGGCCATTCCAGCAGCTGCAAGTGGAGGAGTGGGGGAATTAAACCCGGTTCTCCCAGATAAGAGAGCTATGGCTGACCCAAGGCCATTCCAGCAGCTGCAAGTGGAGGAGTGGGGGAATTAAACCCGGTTCTCCCAGATAAGAGAGCTCTGGCTGACCCAAGGCCATTCCAGCAGCTGCAAGTGGAGGAGTGGGGGAATTAAACCCGGTTCTCCCAGATAAGAGAGCTATGGCTGACCCAAGGCCATTCCAGCAGCTGCAAGTGGAGGAGTGGGGGAATTAAACCCGGTTCTCCCAGATAAGAGAGCTCTGGCTGACCCAAGGCCATTCCAGCAGCTGCAAGCGGAAGAGTAGGGAATCAACCCGGTTCTCCCAGATAAGAGAGTTCTGGCTGACCCAAGAACATCCCAGAAGCTGCATTCCACTTGCAGCTTCTGGAATGTTCTTGGGGAATCAAACCCGGTTCTCCCAGATAAGAGAGCTCTGGCTGACGCAAGGACATTCCAGCAGCTGCAAGTGGAGGAGTGGGGAATCAAACCCGGTTCTCCCAGATAAGAGAGCTCTGGCTGACGCAAGGACATTCCAGTAGCTGTAAGTGGAGGAGTGGGGAATCAAACTCGGTTCTCCCAGATAAGAGAGCTGTGGCTGACCCAAGGCCATTCCGGCAGGTCAAGTGGAGGAGTGGGGAATCAAACCCGGTTCTCCCAGATAAGAGATCTCCGGCTGACCCAAGGCCATTCCGGCAGGTCAAGTGGAGGAGTGTGGATTCAAACCCGGTTCTCCCAGAGAAGAGAGCTCTGGCTGACCCAAGGCCATTCCAGCAGCTGCAAGTGGAGGAATGTGGATTCAAACCCGGTTCTCCCAGAGAAGAGAGCTCTGGCTGACCCAAGGCCATTCCAGCAGCTGCAAATGGAGGAGTGTGGATTCAAACCCGGTTCTCCCAGAGAAGAGAGCTCTGGCTGACCCAAGGCCATTCCAGCAACTGCAAGTGGAGGAGTGGGGAATCAAATCCGCTTCTCCCAGAGAAGAGAGCTCTGGCTGACCCAAGGCCATTCCAGCAGCTGCAAGTGGAGGAGTGGGGAATCAAACCCGGTTCTCCCAGATAAGAGAGCTCTGGCTGACGCAAGGACATTCCAGCAGCTGTAAGTGGAGGAGTGGGGAATCAAACTCGGTTCTCCCAGATAAGAGTCCGTGCACTTAACCACTACACCAAACTGGCTCTCTATTAAAGCTATGACTGACCCAAGGCCATTCCAGCAGGTGCAAGTGGAGGAGTGGGGAATCAAACCCGGTTCTCCCAGATAAGAGAGCTTAGGCTGACCCAAGGCCATTCCAGCAGCTGCAAGTGGAGGAGGGGGGAATCAAACCCGGTTCTCCCAGATAAGAGAGCTTAGGCTGACCCAAGGCCATTCCAGCAGCTGCAAGTGGAGGAGTGGGGAATCAAACCCGGTTCTCCCAGATAAGAGTCCGTGCACTTAACCGCTACCCTAAACTGGCTTAAAGGTGCCACTGGACTGAAGCTTTGTTCTGTTGCTTCCGATAAACGCAGCTACCCATCCGAGTAAAGAAATATTTCTCTTTTGTACCTAGCCTGCATTGGTCTGTTTCGGACCTGATGCCCACGAGCTTCCCTGGATGCACCCCAACCCCAAATGCGTCCTACAGGAGAGGGAGAAAAAAGTTCTATCCACTTTCACTACTCCATAAATAATTTTATAACCCACCCTCCCTAGTCTCCCCCCCCCCACCTCCTTGAACTGAAAACCCCAGACTCTATGATATCCTTTTTGAGATATGGTGGCCAGAAATGCACATTAGTAAATTTTCATAGTATTATAAGCAGGCCTCAGATTCAGCAGGAGGTCAGAGGCGCACAGCTCCTGAACCTTTCTGAGGGTCCCCCCTCTTCCTCCCCACCTCCCTTGTCCATTGAATAGGAGGTGCAGCTGCATAACAATCCCTGGATTAGGAGAGCGGGCAGCCAGCCAGCCGCCAGGGGCTTTGCCACGCCCCCAGCAGCCCTCATTAACCCCAGGAGAAGCCCGCGCCACCCTTTCCTCCACTTCTGATGTGATTTTGGGCGACAGGTGGCTTGCTGGCCTTTTGACTGGAGGAGGCAAGGAGAGCCCCAGGTGAGTGAGGCCTGCTTGGGCTGGCTGGATCTCTAGCTAGCCCAAGGAGGCCTCGTTCGCCCGGGGAACTCCTGTCTTGCATCGGGTAGCTTTTGGTTGGGGGGGTGGGGGATATGCTAATGAATTTTGCTAATGAGAGCTCCGTCACCCATTTTTATACAAAATGACTTCTTGATTATAAGAAAGAACCCTGTAAGGCCCATCTAGCTCAGAATTCTGTCCCAGCAGCACACAAGCAGAGGTGTTGAAGAAGAACCCCTCGCCCCCCTGCTGACATGTGTTTCTAGGAGCTGAGTGGTGTATACTTGATCCTCTTGTGGATCAAAAACTGGCTGAGTAATAGGAAGCAGAGAGTGAGTATAAATGGGCAGTCTTCGCAGTGGAGGACGGTAAGCAGTGGGGTGCCGCAGGGCTCGGTACTGGGTCCCATGCTCTTTAACTTGTTCATAAATGATTTAGAGTTGGGAGTGAGCAGTGAAGTGGCCAAGTTTGCGGATGACACTAAATTGTTCAGGGTGGTGAGAACCAGAGAGGATTGTGAGGAACTCCAAAGGGATCTGTTGAGGCTGGGTGAGTGGGCGTCAACGTGGCAGATGCGGTTCAATGTGGCCAAGTGCAAAGTAATGCACATTGGGGCCAAGAATCCCAGCTACAAATACAAGTTGATGGGGTGTGAACTGGCAGAGACTGACCAAGAGAGAGATCTTGGGGTCGTGGTAGATAACTCACTGAAAATGTCAAGACAGTGTGCGTTTGCAATAAAAAAGGCCAACGCCATGCTGGGAATTATTAGGAAGGGAATTGAAAACAAATCAGCCAGTATCATAATGCCCCTGTATAAATCGATGGTGCGGTCTCATTTGGAATACTGTGTGCAATTCCTGGTCGCCGCACCTCAAAAAGGATATTATAGCATTGGAGAAAGTCCAGAGAAGGGCAACTAGAATGATTAAAGGGCTGGAGCACTTTTCCTATGAAGAAAGGTTGAAACGCTTGGGACTCTTTAGCTTGGAGAAACCGACTGCGGGGTGACATGATAGAGGTTTACAAGATAATGCATGGGATGGAGAAAGTAGAGAAAGAAATACTTTTCTCCCTTTCTCACAATACAAGAACTCGTGGGCATTCGATGAAATTGCTGAGCAGACAAGTTAAAACGGATAAAAGGAAGTACTTCTTCAGCCAAAGGGTGATTAACATGTGGAATTCACTGCCACAGGAGGTGGTGGCGGCCACAAGTATAGCCACCTTCAAGAAGGGTTTAGATAAATATATGGAGCACAGGTCCATCAGTGGCTATTAGCCACAGTGTATGTGTGTATATAAAATTTTTTGCCACTGTGTGATACAGAGTGTTGGACTTGATGGGCCGTTGGCCTGATCCAACATGGCTTCTCTTATGTTCTTATGTTCTCTTACTGCCCACAAGCCTCTATTTAGGCATCGTTGCTAAGTGCTGCCTAGGTGGAGGAGGAAGAGTTGTATTTACACCTGGCCCCTCACTCAGAGTCTCAAAGTGGCTTCCAGTCGCCTTTCCCTTCCTCTCCCCACAACAGACGCCCTGTGAGGCAAGTGTGGCCGAGAGAGAGCTCCTGAGAGAACAGCTCTGAGAGAACTGTGACTGGCCCAAGCTCACCCAGCTGGTGGCATGTGGAGGAGGAGTGGGGAATCGAACCCAGCTCTGCTAGATTAGAGTCCTCCGCTCTTAACCAGAACAGCACAGCTGGCTCTCTTGGTGGATCATACCTTCTGATCCCGAGTTCTCTTTCAAACAGCAACTAGCCAGAAGCGTCTAGGACAGGGGTGTCGAACACGCAGTTCAGGGGCCAAATCAGGCCCCTGGAGAACTCCTATCAGGCCCCCAAGCAGCTGGCTGTCATCTGCTTCCTTCTCCCTCTCTCTTACTTCCTTCTGCATCACAGCTTGCTTTGCAAGGCTTGCTCAATCGCACAGGAGCTACAGAGCAAAATCTCTGCTTTCTCCATTGGCTGAGGCTCCTCCCTTGGGGAGGAAGGGAGGAGGAATAGCTTGCTTTGCCGGGCTCTCTCAATTGCACAGCAGAGCTACTGAGACAAGCATCTCTTCCTCTGTTGGCTGAGGCTCCCCTCCCCCAGTCCCCTTGGGAAGGAAGGAAAGAGCCAGAGCTTCCTTTGCCCAGTTCCCTGGATCCGCTGGGAGAAATACAAAGAAAGCTTTAAGACCAATGAGTGCTAACATTTTAAGAATGTTTTAAGTTTTTTAAATATATATATTTGCGTTTGTCTGTGTTCTTTATAAAATTTATGTCTCTGCTACCCAATCTGAAATAGGTACACACACGGCCCGGCCCGACACGGCTCGACCCAACAAAGTCTCATTTATGTCAGATCCGGCCCTCATAATAAGAACATAAGAACATAAGAGAAGCCATGTTAGATCAGGCCAATGGCCCATCCAGTCCAACATTCTGTGTCACACAGCGGCCAAAATATATACACACACACACACACACACACACACACACACACACACACACACTGTGGCTAATAGCCACTGATGGACCTGTGCTCCATATTTTTATCTATTTTTATCATATTTTTAATGAGTTCAACACCCCTGGTCTAGGGGAATAAAGCCCTCTTTATCCCCTCAGCCACAGCTATTAAGATACACTGCTCCTGAACATGGAAGTTCAATTTAGTTCAGCAGGCAAATTCACCACCCAATCCTCCGAGATGGGCGAGGGCTGTAGAGGGAACACCGGTGAGATGTTCCAAAGTGATTTTTTTTTTTTTAATTTTGAAATAATCTTTATTTTAACATACACCAAAACAACATGTCCATGCTTCGGAACAGTTTATCGGATGACAAATACAGCCTCTTGTCTTCCAGTATGGATCTATCAACCCTAGACAAAATTTGAGCTCTTTTCCCTTGAACCTTTCTCAGGTTTGGGGTGTGTGTGTGTGGGGGGGGGGGGTAACAAGACGGGAATTCTTCCGCTGCGTTCTTTCGCATGCTGAAGTCAGGAACTTTCATCGGGTTCAACAGAGCAGGCAGGACTGTAGCCAAATAGTTTAGTAGCGTCTTCTCGTTTCATTTTGGGGTCGTTTTTTTTTTAACCAGAAGGGATTTGGGCACCCTCTACCGACGAAACACGGCAGCCGCAAAACAGTCATCAGCTAAGCAGGGGTGTCAAACTCATTTGTTATGAGGGCCGAATCTGACATAAATGAGACATTTTGCTGTCGTTGCTCAGTCACACAGTCGAGTCCGACTCTTTGCGACCCCGTGGACCAAGTCATGCCAGGCCCTCCTGTCTTCTGCATCCTCCGAAGTCTGCTCAAATTCGTGTTTGTTACATCTGTAACACTGTCCAGCCATCTCCTCTTTTGCTGTCCCCTTCTTCTTTGGCCTTCTGTCTTTCCCAGCTTCAGGGTCTTCTCCAGGGAGTGCTCCCTTCTCATTGGGTGGCCAAAGTATTTGAGCTTCAGCATATGTGTACCTATTTAAGATTAGGTAAGAACATAAGAGAAGCCATGTTGGATCAGGCCAACGGCCCATCCAGTCCAACACTCTGTGTCACACAGTGGCCAATAATATATATATACACACACACACATTGTGGCTAATAGCCACTGATGGACCTCTGCTCCATATTTTTATCTAATCCCCTCTTGAAGCTGGCTATGCCTGTAGCCGCCACCACCTCCTGTGGCAGTGAATTCCACATGTTAATCACCCTTTGGGTGAAGAAGTACCTCCTTTTATCCGTTCTAACCCGACTGCGCAGCAATTTCATGGAATGCCCACGAGTTCTTGTATTGTGAGAAAGGGAGAAAAGGACCTCTTTCTCTACCTTCTCCATCCCATGCATCATCTTGTAAACCTCTATCATGTCACCCCGCAGTCGACGTTTCTCCAAGCTAAAGAGCCCAAAGCGTTTTAACCTTTCTTCATAGGGAAAGTGTTCCAAGCCTGTAATCGTTCTAGTTGCCCTTTTCTGGACTTTTTCCAATGCTATAATATCCTTTTTGAGGTGCGGTGACCAGAATTGCACACAGCGGAGATATAAACTTTATAAAGGACACAGGCAAACACAATTAAAGATTTTTAAAAAAAACTTAAAACATGCTTAAACATTAGCACATTAGTCTTAAAGGTGCTTTCTTTGTATCTCTCCCATGGGATCCAGGGAACTGGGCAAAGGAAGCTCTGGCTCCTTTTTTCCTTCCCCAGGGGACTTGCGAGGGGGGGGAGCCTCAGCCAATAGAAGGAAGAGAGGTTTGGCTCAGTAGCTGTGCTGTGCTTTTGAGAGAGCCTGGCAAAGCAAGCTATTCCTCCCCCATGAGAGGAGCCTCAGCCAATGGAGAAAATGGAGGCTTTGCTCTGTAACTCCTGTGCGATTGAGCAAGCCTGGCAAAGCAAGCTGTGATGCAGAAGGAAGCAAGACAGAGAGAAGGAAGCAGATGACAGCCAGTTGCTCAGGGGCCTGATAGGAGCTCTTTCGGGGCCTGATTCGGCCCCTGGCCGTCATGTTTGACACCCCTGAGCTATAGCTATGCCTTTCCAGGAAACGTGTAAAATAAAATAATGGATTCACTGTCCATTTAATTTTTTTTTTAATTACTATAATCAGGCCTCATTTTGGGCAGGAACTCACAGGAGCATAGCTCTGGAACCTCTAAATTTTATTGTGCTTTTTGTTACCTCCCTCCCCCAAAATACTTGCTTCTGGGCTCCATTGTTCAAATCCCCTGTAAGAATTTTGCTGAACTTTGACACACATTCTAATATTTCCCTCCACAAAAATATGGGGAAATAACCCACGCCATGCCACTGTGGCCATATAAAGGTAAAGGTAGTCCCCTGTGCAAGCACCAATCATTTTTGACTCTGGGGTGACGTTGCTTTCACAACGTTTTCACGGCAGACTTTTGACGGGGTGGTTGGCCATTGCCTTCCCCAGTCATCTACACTTTCCCCCCAGCAAGCTGGGGACTCATTTGACCTACCTCGGAAGGATGGAAGGCTGAGTCAACCTGGAGCCGGCTACCTGAACCAGCTTCCGTCGGGATCGAACTCAGGTCATAAGCAGAGTTTAGGACTGCAGTACTGCAGCTTTACCACTCTGCGCCAAGGGGCTCTTTCTACGGCCATATGGGAGAACATAATTTTAAAAATAAGACGGGAGTCAGGTTTTACGATGACAGTTATAATTCAAGAAGCATTTTAAGGTAGATGTTGAGCTGATAGAATTGAGTCCACCTTCGGTGATGTCGGGTGTGTGGCATATGCAAATGAGTTATGCAAATGAGTTGTGCTAATGAGCTCCCGCACCTCTTTTTCTATCAAATATCCCCTGACTATAATGGTGTCCACCTTGCATTTGAGGGATAGTGTCAGACACAGGAAGCCCCAGATCAGCAGATTGCAAAAGAAGAGCTCCATGACATTCCCATTTTCAGGGGTGGAATTGTAGCAGGAGCTCCTTTGCATATTAGGCCACACCCCCGATGTAGCCAATCCTCCAAGAGCTTACAAAAAAGAGCCCTGTAAGCTCTTGGAGGATTGGCTACATCAGGGGTGTGTGGCTCGGGTGGAATTCTAGCAGGATCTCCTTTGCGTATTAGGCCACACCCCCGATGTAGCCAATCCTCCAAGAGCTTACAAAAAGAGCGCTTTAAGCTCTTGAAGGATTGGCTACATCAGGGGTGTGTGGCTCGGGTGGAATTCTAGCAGGATCTCCTTTGTGTATTAGGCCACACCCCCTGATGTAGCCAATCCTCCAAGAGCTTAGAAAAGGAGCCCTTTAAGCTCTTTGAGGATTGGCTACATCAGGGGTGTGTGGCTCGGGTGGAATTCTAGCAGGAGCTCCTTTGCGTATTAGGCCACACCCCCTGATGTAGCCAATCCTCAAAGAGCTTACAAAAAGAGCCCTTTAAGCTCTTGGAGGATTGGCTACATCAGGGGTGTGTGGCTCGGGTGGAATTCTAGCAGGAGCTCCTTTGCATATTAGGCCACACCCCCTGATGTAGCCAATCCTCCAAGAGCTTACAAAAAGAGCCCTGTAAGCTCTTGGAGGATTGGCTACGTCAGGGGTGTGTGGCCCAATAGGCAAAGAAGCTCCTGCTACAATTTCTCTCCTGCCCATTTTACAGACAGGAACTGAGGCTGTATAAGAACATAAGAGAAGCCATGTTGGATCAGGCCAACGGCCCATCCAGTCCAACATTCTGTGTCACACAGTGGCAAAATATTTTATATATACACACACACTGGCTAATAGCCACTGATGGACCTCTGCTCCATATTTTTATCTAAACCCCTCTTGAAGGTGGCTATACTTGTGGCTGCCACCACCTCCTGTGGCAGTGAATTCCACATGTTAATCACCCTTTGGGTGAAGAAGGACTTCCTTTTATCCGTTTTAACCTGTATAAGAGGCTGAGATACAAGCTCTTGCTATGTTACAGCCGAACTTTATATGATGTGGCTTGTGACTGCCGCTGCCATTTTAAGGTGACCGGGCCTAAAGCAGAGCGCTCTTGTCCCCCCATATCCACTTAGCATTGTGCGCTTGTGGCATTTTAAAAACCCCTTAACATGGTGGCATGTCCAGGGCTTGTTTTTGTAGCAGGAACTCCTTTGCATATTAGGCCACACCCCCCCTGATGTAGCCAATCCTCCTGGAGCTTACTATAGACCCTGCACTAAGAGCCTTGTAAGCTCTTGGAGGATTGGCTACATCAGGGGTGTGTGGCCTAATATGCAAAGGAGCTCCTGCTAGAATTCCAAGCTCTTGGAGGATTGGCTACATCAGGGGTGTGTGGCCTAATATGCAGAGGAGTTCCTGCTACAAAAAGAAGCTCTGGACACATCACACCTGTGATGGCTGTGGAGTGAGGGCAGATGGGAAGGCACTGAGACAACTGCCTTCTGGGCTGAAGAATATCCAGTCCTCTGCTCTGGCTTCTCCTATCTTTCATAAGGATACCAGAAAAGCCCTACTAGATCAGACCAGTGGTTCATCTAGTCCAGCATCCTCTCGCACAGTGGCCAATCAGTTCCTCTGGAGGGCCAACAACAGGGCAGAGAGACCGAGGCCTTCCCTTGATGTTGCCTCCTGGCTCTGGGATTGAGAGGATGAGTTTCTTAGTCACCATGGCTATTAGCCACTGATAGACTTATCCTCCAGTGGTCCATCTAATGGGTGTGAACATGGATCCCTGACTGTATTAAATATTGTTTAGTGTTTCGCTTTATCTTATACTATAGTGGTAGGATCAGGCCAATGGCCCATCCAGTCCAACACTCTGTGTCACATAAGAACATAAGAGAAGCCCTGTTGGATCAGGCCAATGGCCCCTCCAGTCCAACACTCTGTGTCACATAAGAACATAAGAGAAGCCAGGTTGGATCAGGCCAATGGCCCCTCCAGTCCAACACTCTGTGTCACATAAGAACATAAGAGAAGCCAGGTTGGATCAGGCCAATGGCCCCACCAGTCCAACACTCTGTGTCACATAAGAACATAATAGAAGCCCTGTTGGATCAGGCCAATGGACTCTCCAGTCCAACACTATGTGTCACATAAGAACATAAGAGAAGCCAGGTTGGATGAGGCCAATGGCCCATCCAGTCCAACACTCTGTGTCACATAAGAACATAAGAGAAGCCCTGTTGGATTAGGCCAATGGCCCATCCAGTCCAACACTCTGTTACTTAAGAACATAAGAGAAGTCATGTTGGATGGCCCATCCAGTCCAACACTCTGTGTCACATAAGAACATAAGAGAAGCTCTGTTGGATCAGGCCAATGGCCCATCCAGTCCAACACTCTTTGTCACTTAAAAACATAAGAGAAGCCATGTTGGATCAGGCCAATGGCCCCTCCAGTCCAACACTCTGTGTCACTTAAGAACATAAGAGAAGCCATGTTGGATCAGGCCAATGGCCCCTCCAGTCCAACACTCTGTGTCACATAAGAACATAAGAGAAGCCATGTTGGATCAGGCCAATGGCCCCTCCAGTCCAACACTCTGTGTCACTTAAGAACATAAGAGAAGCCATGTTGGATCAGGCCAATGGCCCCTCCAGTCCAACACTCTGTGTCACATAAGATCCTAAGAGAAGCCATGTTGGATCAGGCCAATGGCCCCTCCAGTCCAACACTCTGTGTCACTTAAGAACATAAGAGAAGCCCTGTTGGATCAGGCCAATGGCCCCTCCAGTCCAACTGTGTCACATAAGAACATAAGAGAAGCCCTGTTTGATCAGGCCAATGGCCCCTCCAGTCCAACACTCTGTGTCACTTAAGAACATAAGAGAAGCCACCACCACCTCTGTGGCAGTGAATTCCACATGTTAATCACCCTTTGGGTGAAGAAGTACTTCCTTTTATCCGTTTTAACCTGACTGCTTAGCAATTTCATCAAATGCCCAAGAGTTCTTGTATTGTGAGAAAGGGAGAAAAGTACTTCTTTCTCTTTCTCCATCGCATGCATTATCTTGCAAACCTCTATCATGTCACCTCGCAGTCGACGTTTCTCCAAGCTGAAGAGCCCCAAGCGTTTTAACCTTCCTTCCTAGGGAAAGTGTTCCAACCCTTTAATCATTCTAGTTGCCCTTTTCTGGACTTTTTCCAATGCTATAATATCCTTTTTGAGGTGCGGTGACCAGAGTTGTACACTTATGTATATGTATATGTTCGTTATAATATATTAGTAATCCGGTCACTATAACTTTTGTTGTGTTTTTGTACTCCATAAGTGACCTCTCAGTCTAACAACCCACCTGCGGATTGGCAACCGTATAAACAGTTTTGTTTTTTTTTTTTTTAAAGCAGGAACGCACAGGAACGCAGTTCCGGCTGGCTTTGTGTCAGGGGTGTGGCCTAATATGCATATGAGTCCCTGCTGGGCTTTTTCTACAAAAAAAGCCTTGTGTGAAACAATGGTGATGTCAGGGGGTGTGGCCTAATATGAAAATGAGTTCCTGCTGGGATTTCTCTGCATAAAAAGCCAGGCCTATAAATAACGCAGTTTGCGATTAGGTTTTACTGTGCAAAATGGAAAGAGCCACTTGCAAACAGTCACTGCGTGAAAACATTCTTACAGCTGATAATACGGACCGTGATGGATCAAGAGTCTGATTCGGTATAATGCAGCTTCATGTATGTATTCTTGTATCTTAATGTTCAAATGTCAGTGCCAAACCAGGTTCTTCCAGGTACCAACCCGGCGCTTGGTCAACAACATGGTGCAGGCTCTCTTTTGACTCCCCTGAAGTGACCCGAAAGCACCCTTAAGGAGCCGTGAAACTGTACTTTTGCTAGTTATAGTGTAACCAGCAAATACCCCCAGCGGGGAAAAATCCATTAAATGCAGAGGAGCTGAGAAACAAAACTTCTCTGTGCTTTTAATGAGTAACTCATTGACAGGGACGGCCACGCTGAGGGAGCGTAGAGAATTGTTTCCGATGGCAATTGCTGTCTGCGGGGGGTTCCTTTGTGACTCCTTGTTTTTAAGAATCTTTGGAGAACCAGCAGGCCTTTGTCGTACAGATGCCTGACGTTGAATAAGTCCAATGGGTCCGTCAATAAAGGGTAGAGACTCTGGATGGTTTGGCTAAACACCAGGCTTCTGTACCACATGCTGCTTATTGTTACAGCCTGCTGGGTCTGTTTATCCGCCTTGGGTTGCTGCTTATTTGTGGCGCATCTGCTAATCCGGAATGATACAAATAAATCGTGTTGTATTCTTCGTGGCTGCTTCAGCTTTATAAAATGCCAGATCACGATGGGGTTGGGACAGAATGATTTAGTGCCGCAGTCTATTAGATCTCAGCTTTCTTTTGTCCTAAAAAAAACAACAAACCCTTGCCGCTAGCCCTTTTCATTGCAGAGTTATGAGGAGAAACGTGTAGCCTGCAGCTTTCCCTTTACAAGTCTGCAACAAAAGAATTAATTTTCTCCTTTTTTAAGAAGAAGACTGCAGATTTATACCCCACCCTTCTCTCTGAATCAGAGACTCAGAGCGGCTTACAATCTCCTATATCTTCTTCCCCCACAGCAGATATCCTGTGAAGTGGGTGGGGCTGAGAGGGATCCCACAGCAGGTGCCCTTTCAAGGACAACTTCTGCGATAGCTATGGCTGACCCAAGGCCATTCCAGCAGCTGCAAGTGGAGGAGTGGGGAATCAAACCCGGTTCTCCCAGATAAGAGAGCTCTGGCTGACCCAAGGCCATTCCAGCAGCTGCAAGTGGAGGAGTGGGGAATCAAACCCGGTTCTCCCAGATAAGAGTCCGCACACTTAACCACCACACCAAACTGGCTCTCCGGAAGGCTGGGAGCTAGTACACTGTTGCAATAGTTGCTATAGCTCTATAATATATTGCTGTCACCCTCTAATCTCCCTTTCCTCAGGTTTTCCTCTGTCCTCCATATCTTCTTTCCTCAAAACGCTCTACAGTGCTGTTCAAAGTGCATTATCACCCCATCTGGATGCGAAGAGCCAACCCACGTTTTCCTGCTCTTAACCCTGCACCACTGCCCTTCGTCCACCTGCTTTCGAAGCCTTTCTTTTAAAAATTGGTAATCATTACAGCGCTATAATGCTATAACGCATCGGTCACCATGGTGCTCATAGTGGTCTTTGACACGTTTTCTAGCGTCTGCCGAGTGGACTGGGCCAAGTGCGGCTTTGGCCCAGCAAGGTTTCTGTTTGGCCAATGGAGATTTGATTGGCTTCGGCAACAGCTGCCACAACAGCACGGGGGTCTTCACGGTGTGACTGAAAATAAGCTTTGGCCCTGTCTTCTGTGGCAGCCATTTTGTTGCTACGGCTACCAAATGGTGTCAGGATACCAGTGTTGCCCACACGTCCATCAGTGTTCTTGTTGACAGCAGAGGAGGGGACTCACAATTATGGGTTTAAATTAAGGATGGGAAGGTACTGGCTGGATATAAGGAAAATGAACTTTTACAGTACAAGTTATTCAGCAGTGGAATTAGCTCCCTAGAGAGGTGATGAGCTCCTGTAACACTGGAAGTCTTCAAGCAGCGGGGGTGTCAAACTTATTTATTATGAGGGCCGGATCTGACAGAAATGAGACCTTGTTAGGCTGGGCCATGTCTGGTTGGACTGGGCCGTGTCGGGCCAACTCCTGTGTGTACCTATTTAAGATTAGGTAGCAGAGGTACGAACTTTATAAATGACTCAGACAAATACAAATACACACACATATATGTATATATAAACTTAAAACATGCTTAAAACATTAGCTTCCGTTGGTCTTAAAGGTGCTTTCTTTGTATTTCTTCCATGGGATTCAGGGAATTGGGCAAAGGAAGCTCTGGCTCTTCCCTTCCTTCCTCGGGATCAGGAGGGGGAGGAGCCTCAGCCAATAGAAGGAAGAGAGGCTCGGCTCGGCTCAGTAGCTCTGCTGTGCGACTGAGAGAGCCTGGCAAAGCAAGCTCTGCCTCTCCCCCCCTTCCTTCCCATGGGAGGAGCCTCAGCAAATGAAGAAAATGGAGGTTTTGCTCTGTCGTTTTTGTGCAATTGAGGAAGCCTTGCAAAGCAAATTGTAATGCAGAAGAAAGTAAAAGGGGGCGGGGGGGAAGGAAGCAGATGACAGCCAGTTGCTCGGGTAGGGGGCTGATTTGGCCCCCGGACCACATATTTGACACCCCTGCTCTTGGCTGATCCTGGGTTGAGCAGGGGGTTCCACTATATATAATCTTCAAGTGCTTGAAGGGCTGTCATATAGAGGATGGGGTGGAATTGTTTTCTGTGGTCCCAGAAGGCAGGACCAGAACCAATGGGTTGAAATTAAATCAAAAGAGTTTTCCGGCTCAACATGAGGAAGAACTTCCTGACCGTTAGAGCGGTTCCTCAGTGGAACAGGCTTCCTCCTTGGGAGGTGGTGGGCTCTCCTTCCTTGGAGGTTTTTCAACAGAGGCTAGATGGCCACCTGACAGCGATGAGGATCCTGTGAATTTAGGGGAAGGTGATTGTGAGTTTCCTGTATTGTGCAGGGGGTTGAACTACATGACCCTGGAGGTCTCTTCCAACTTTATGATTCTATAACAGATGGTCCGGATGGCCCTTCCAACTCTATGGTTCTGATTCTGGGACCGCTGTTATAGCAATTACCAATTATTTTAAAGCCTCAAGATGCCCTCTGGTGGCCTGGCTGGGGAGACAACAGCTGTGAGACAATCCTGACCTTGATGCGTCTGATTCGGTCTAAGGCAGCTTCATGCGTACATGTGTGAATCAAACTGGGAGTCTTTCGTTAGAGGCAGGGCTGTGGCTGAGCTGTAGAGCATCTGTCCGGCACGCAGAAGGTCCCAGGTTCAATCTACAGCATCTCCAGTTAAAAGAACCAGTCGGCAGGTGATGGAAAAGACCTCCGCACGAGACCCTGGAGAGCCACGGTCGGTCAGAGTAGACAAGACTGACCTTCATGGACCAAGAGTATGATTCAGTCTAAGGCAGTGTCATGATCTTAGGCCTAGTGAGGCCTACAGGCTCCAGGGAAGCCTGCATTAAAGTAGCTACAGGGCCCACATTCCCCAGGATCCCTTCTGTGCCTCGGATTGGGTGGGCAGCGGTTTTGGAGGGAAAACTGGCCCAGAGGGGTGGGACCCAGAAAGAAGGAAATAAAAAAGCCCAGCTGGAGAGGGAGAGTTGTTCTCTCTGAAAAGGCTGGGCTGGAGAGAAGGCTGCAGTCGTGAGAGCTCCCTCATCCAAAGAGTGGTAAGTCAGTTGGTGGAAGGGAATGTGTGGTGAGTCGCATCAGGGCCTTTTATTTGGCTTTGCCACACTTTTACTGTTTCCGTGTTCACTACTGCACTAAAAGTTACAACCCACTTATTTGTTCTTGAGCAGAAACGTATCGTTGTTATATTGCCTGTATTTGCATGTCTCTTCGGTCACAGATAAAAGGGACTTGCTGAGAAGGAAGTCAGGGGTCGGGTGGGAGTCCTGGGTCCTCCCAGACAGACTTTTACCAGAGCTGTGGCAGCCAGTAGAAGAAGATGAAGATATTGGATTTCTATCCCGCCCTCCACTCCAAAGAGTCTCAGAGCGGCTCACAATCTCCTTTCCCTTCCCCTCCACAACAGACACCCTGTGAGGTAGATGAAGATATTGGATTTATATCCCGCCCTCCACTCCGAAGAGTCTCAGAGAGGCTCACAATCTCCTTTACCTTCCCCCCCCCACAACAGACACCCTGTGAGGTAGATGAAGATATTGGATTTATATCCCGCCCTCCACTCCGAAGAGTCTCAGAGCGGCTCACAATCTCCTTTCACTTCCCCCCCACAACAGACACCCTGTGAGGTAGATGAAGATATTGGATTTATATCCCGCCCTCCACTCCGAAGAGTCTCAGAGCGGCTCACAATCTCCTTTACCTTCCTCCCCCACAACAGACACCCTGTGAGGTGGGTGGGGCTGGAGAGGGCTCTCACAGCAGCTGCCCTTTCAAGGACAACCTCTGCCAGAGCTATGGCTGACCCAAGGCCATTCCAGCAGGTGCAAGTGGAGGAGTGGGGAATCAAACCCGGTTCTCCCAGATAAGAGTCCGCACACTTAACCACAACACCAAACTGGCTCTCCCTGTCACCTGCTTGTGACAGGTGGGTTCATGCATCCATGTGTAAATCAAACTGAAAGTCTTTTGCTAGAGGAGGGGCTGTGGCCTAGCGGCAGAGCATGCAGAAAGTCCCAGGTTCAATCCCTGACATTTCCAGTTGAGACTGTAGATTATACCCCGCCCTTCTCTCTGAATCAAGAGTCTTAGAGCGGCTTACAATTTCCTTTCTCTTCTTCCCTCACAACAGACACACCCCGTGAGATAGGTGGGGGCGGAGAGGGCTCTGCGAGAGCAGGACAACTCTTGCGAGAGCTATGAAGAAGAGAACAGATTGGATTTATACCCTGCCCTTCACTAACTAAAGGAGTATTGGTGTTGTGTCCTAGGCTCAAATGGGAGAACTGTTACTTTTGGAGGGAAGCCGAACAAGCCAGAGCTTGAACTCCACACCAGGGTTCCAGAGAAGGCCTAAGCGTGCCCAATCAGGGGAAGGATTGAAACATAGTAGCCAATCAACATCCAGGCTCATACTGTACCCTGATAGGCCCTTAGGGCCCTGTAAATAGCCAATCCATGTAGATAGTTAAGGACCAATCAGAAGGGGGGAAGAATTGTATAAAGGAGCGGGAAGTTTGAACAGAGCTCAGTCTGTGTGTGTGTGTGTTCCTGAAGTAAAGCTTGCTGAAATCACTCTCCGACTCTGGTCTCTTACTGCGCCGATCCCAGTACATTACACTCAGAGTGCCTTACAAATCTCCTTTCCCTCCCCCCTTCCCACAACAGACACCCTGTGAGGTGGATGGGACTGAGAGGGCTCTCCCAGCAGCTGCCCTTTCAAGGACAACTCTGCCAGAGCTATGGCTGACCCAAGGCCATTCCAGCAGCTGCAAGTGGAGGAGTGGGGAATCAAACCCGGTTCTTCCAGATAAGAGAGCTCTGGCTGACCCAAGGCCATTCCAGCAGCTGCAAGTGGAGAAGCAAACCCGGTTCTCCCAGATAAGAGAGCTCTGGCTGACCCAAGGCCATTCCAGCAGCTGCAAGTGGAGGAGTGGGGAATCAAACCCTGTTCTCCCAGATAAGAGAGCTGTGGCTGACCCAAGGCCATTCCAGCAGGTGCAAGTGGAGGAGGGGGAATCAAACCCGGTTCTCCCAGATAAGAGAGCTGTGGCTGACCCAAGGCCATTCCAGCAGGTGCAAGTGGAGGAGTGGGGAATCAAACCCGGTTCTCCCAGATAAGAGAGCTCTGGCTGACCCAAGGCCATTCCAGCAGCTGCAACTGGAGGAGTGGGGAATCAAACCCAGCTCTCCCAGATAAGAGCCCACACACTTAACCACTACGCCAAACTCTCTAAAACAGGGGTGGCCAACGGTAGCTCTCCAGATGTTTTTGGCCTACAACTCCCATCAGCCCCAGCCATAGGCCATGCTGGCTGGGGCTGATGGGAGTTGTAGGCAAAAAAAACATCTGGAGAGCTACCGTTGGCCACCCCTGCTCTAAAAGGATCAGGGAAAGACTTCTGTCTGCCTGAGACCCTGAAGAGCAGCTGCCAGTCAAAGGAGGCAAGACTGACTTTGATGGGCCCAGGGTCTGATCCAGTAGAAGGCAGCTTCGTGAGTTCATGCGGCACATCAGCGCATTATTTTCTTTCCTCCACGCTGTATAGAAGAGATTTCATGGCGGGGTCGCTGGAAACTTAACAACAACGACAATTTATTTGTATTTATTTGTATCCCGCCCTCCTCGCCGGAGCAGGAGAATATTGGGGAATGCATGCCTGACGTAAGTGAAAGAGACCTCAAGAAAGGGTATGATTAATTAACATTGAGGGGCACTTTCCTCCCTTCCTAATTAATCCCAGGCCCTCCCCAAGGGCTTTTAAAAGCTTGATTTAAACTCAGCGTTGGCAGAGGCAAAAGTCTTCTCCTGAAACTGTCCCTAGGAAGTGACATCGGCCAAGTGTCTCTCTCCGGCCTTAATAGCAACATTTCAGATCTGTATGCAAGATTAGGTTTCAAAGGCACACTTAAGGGGGAAAGTTGTGGGTTTGCTTTGTGTGGCGTATGTTGCAGGGAAGGAGAAAGGAGAGTGGGGAAGGTTTTGTGGTAGCTGATTAAGAAAAGTCACCCGTACAGGGAAACTTTTAAGAACAGAAGAGAAGTCATGATGTAGCCGCCGTCACCTCCTGTGGCAGTGTATTCCATGTATTAATCACCCTTTGGGTGAAGAAGAACTTCCTTTTATCCGTTCTAACCCGACTGCTGAGCAATTTCATTGAAATGTCCATGAGTTTTCAAATTGTGAGAAAGGGAGAAAAGTCCTTTATCTTCTCCGTCCCATGCATAATCTTGTAAACCGCTATCATGTCACCCCGCAGTCGACGTTTCTCCAAGCTCAAGAGCCCCAAGCGCTTTAACCTTTCTTCATAGGGAAAGTGTTCCAAACCTTGAATCAGTCTAGTGAGTATTTGGGTGGGAGACCTCCACGGACGTCCAGGGTGGAAAAGCAAAAGCAGGCAAATGCAGGACACATCTGTTCTCTGAGCTCCAAATCAGGACCAAGCCACGGCTTAAATCCTGGTTTGAATCATGGTTTAGAAGAAGATTGGATTTATATCCTGCCCTCTACTCTGAATCTCAGAGCGGCTCACAATCTCCTTTCCCTTCCTCCCCCACAACAGACACCCTGTGAGGTAGATGAAGATATTGGATTTATATCCCGCCCTCCACTCCGAAGAGTCTCAAAGCGGATCACAATCTCCTTTCCCTTCCCCTCCCTCCACAACAGACACCCTGCGAGGTAGATGAAGATATTGGATTTATATCCCACCCTCCACTCCGAAGAGTCTCAGAGCAGCTCACAATCTCCTTTACCTTCCCCCCCACAACAGACACCCTGTGAGGTAGATGAAGATATTGGATTTATATCCCGCCCTCGACTCCGAAGAGTCTCAGAGCAGCTCACAATCTCCTTTACCTTCCCCCCCACAACAGACACACTGTGAGGTAGATGAAGATATTGGATTTATATCCCACCCTCGACTCCGAAGAGTCTCAGAGCAGCTCACAATCTCCTTTACCTTCCCCCCCACAACAGACACACTGTGAGGTAGATGAAGATATTGGATTTATATCCCGCCCTCCACTCCGAAGAGTCTCAAAGCGGATCACAATCTCCTTTCCCTTCCCCTCCCTCCACAACAGACACCCTGCGAGGTAGATGAAGATATTGGATTTATATCCCACCCTCCACTCCGAAGAGTCTCAGAGCAGCTCACAATCTCCTTTACCTTCCCCCCCACAACAGACACCCTGTGAGGTAGATGAAGATATTGGATTTATATCCCGCCCTCCACTCCGAAGAGTCTCAGAGCGGCTCACAATCTCCTTTCCCTTCCCCCCCACAACAGACACCCTGTGAGGTAGATGAAGATATTGGATTTATATCCCGCCCTCCACTCCGAAGAGTCTCAGAGCGGCTCACAATCTCCTTTACCTTCCTCCCCCCCCACAACAGACACCCTGTGAGGTAGATGAAGATATTGGATTTATATCCCGCCCTCCACTCCGAAGAGTCTCAGAGCGGCTCACAATCTCCTTTCCCTTCCCCCCCACAACAGACACCCTGTGAGGTAGATGAAGATATTGGATTTATATCCCGCCCTCCACTCCGAAGAGTCTCAGAGCGGCTCACAGTCTCCTTTATCTTTCTCCCCCACAACAGACACCTGTGAGGCGAGTGGAGCTGGGAGAGCTCTGACAGAAGCTGCCCTTTCAAGGACAGAGTCTCAGAGCAGCCTACAATCTCCTTTCCCTTCCTCCCCCACAACAGACACCCTGTGAGGCAGGTGGGGCTGAGACAGCTCTCCCAGAAGCTGCCCTTTCAAGGACAGAGTCTCAGAGCGGCCTACAATCTCCTTTCTCTTCCTCCCCCGCAATGGACACCCTGTGGGGTGGGTGGGACTGAGAGGGCTCTCACAGCAGCTGACCTTTCAAGGACAGAGTCTCAAAGCGGCTCACAATCTCCTTTCCCTTCCTCCCCCACAACAGACACCCTGTGAGGTGGGTGGGGTTGAGAGGGCTCTCCCAGAAGCTGACCTTTTAAGGACAGAATCTCAGAGTGGCCTACAATCTCCTTTGCCCCCCCCCCCCACAACAGACTCCCTGTGAAGTGAGTGGGGCTGGGAGAAGCTGCCCTTTCAAGGACAACTCCTCCAGAGCTATGGCTGACCCAAGGCCATTCCAGCAGCTGCAAGTGGAAGAGTGAGAAATCAAACCCGGTTCTCCCGGACAAGACTCCAGGTACTTCACCGCTACACCAAACTGGCTCTTTAGAGGGGGAAAGGATGGTTTGGGTGAAACGAGAAATGGCGGTGTGCTGGGCAAAGGGGCATTTTTGAATCACACAAAGATGGAGAAGGAAGTGGAGAGGGGCACCAGTGGCTTCCCCGGCCGTACCTAACATCCAACCTTGACACGTTGCTTCCTTTTCAACCCTACCGATGAGAAGACAAAAAGTGAAAACTCAGAAGGGAAACTGAAGTCCAACTTCGGCAGACTTTGAGTTTTATTAAAACGATGCAATAAATTAAACACACAGAAACACATTCGACCGCATGCGCTTAGGCGGCTCTATCTGAGCCCGATTCTTTGGGTTGCCTTGAGGATCCCCCCTTCCCTACCCCAAAGCATCTGTCAGTGCATGGAACTGGCATCCAAGATGATAAGAAAACCCTCTTGAAGTACTTGGAGGGCTGTCCCAGAGAGGACGGTGCAGAGTGGACGCCCTAGAGGAAGGGGAGGCAAACTGCGGCTCTTTCACACCTATCGTGCGGCTCTTGAAGCCTCCACCCCCACCCCAGCAGCTGACCTGGAAACGGCATTTCTCTCTTTCAAGCAGTTCTGCACGCCAAGCCAGATGGCAGCTTGGAGAACGCGCTGAAAGTTAAAGCTGCTTTCTTTCCACCTCTCCCTCCCGTCCCATCTATTTGCCTCCCTCCCTCCCCTCAAAAATCTGACCTTCACGTCTTGTGGCTCTCAAACGTTTGACATTTCTTCTATGCAGCTCTTACATTAGAAGAAGAAGAAGATTTTTGGATTTATATCCCGCCCTCCACTCCGAAGAGTCTCAGAGAGGCTCACAATCTCCTTTACCTTCCTCCCCCTCAACAGACACCCTGTGAGGTGGGTGGGGCTGGAGAGGGCTCTCACAGCAGCTGCCCTTTCAAGGACAACCTCTGCCAGAGCTCTGGCTGACCCAAGGCCATTCCAGCAGCTGCAAGTGGAGGAGTGGGGAATCAAACCCAGTTCTCCCAGAGAAGAGAGCTCTGGCTGACCCAAGGCCATTCCAGCAGGTGCAAGTGGAGGAGTGGGGAATCAAACCCGGTTCTCCCAGATAAGAGTCCGCACACTTAACCACTACACCAAACTGGCCACCCCTGGTTTACAGGGTGACCGCTGTCAGACTTGGGTGGGCCATGAAAGGATGGACTCGGCCCTAAAATGTTTCGGTTATAATTAATTGCCACTGATTTAACAAAATGCCTCCAGCTCTCTCCTTTTAACCCCTTTCTCACGTCCCTCTGGCGGGAACCAGTTTGGCACTTGCTGCTTCTGTAGGTGGCCTTGATTCTTCCCCATTTCGCCATCTTCTAGGCATTGAGAGAGCCTGGCAAAGCAAGCTCTTCCTCCCCTCCCCAAGGGAGGAGCCTCAGCCAGTGGAGAAAATAGAGGTTTTGCTCTGTAGCTCCTGTGTAATTCAGCAAGCCTGGCGAAGCAAGCTGAGATGCAGAAGGAAGCAAGAGAGAGGGAGAAGGAAGCAGATGACAGCCAGTTGCTCGGGGGCCTGATAGGAGCCCTCCAGCGGCCCGATTCGGCCCTCGGACCCCATGTTTCACACCCCTGCTCTAGACCCCCAGAAGAAGAAGACATTGGATTTATATTCCACCCTCCACTAAAGAGTCTCAAGAGTGGCTCACAATCTCCTTTATCTTCCCCCCCACAACAGACACCCTGTGAGGTGGGTGGGGCTGAGTGGGCTCTCACAGCAGCTGCCCTTTCAAGGACAACTCCTGTGATAACTATGGCTGACCCAAGGCCATTCCAGCAGCTGCAAGTGGAGGAGTGGGGAATTCAACCCGGTTCTCCCAGATAAGAGAGCTACGGCTGGCCCAAGGCCATTCCAGCAGCTGCCAGTGGAGGAGTGGGGAATCAAACCCTGTTCTCCCAGATAAGAGAGCTACGGCTGGCCCAAGGCCATTCCAGCAGCTGCCAGTGGAGGAGTGGGGAATCAAACCCTGTTCTCCCAGATAAGAGAGCTATGGCTGACCCAAGGCCATTCCAGCAGCTGCAAGTGGAGGAGTGGGGAATCAAACCTGGTTCTCCCAGAAAAGAGAGCTATGGCTGACCCAAGGCCATTCCAGCAGCTGCAAGTGGAGGAGTGGGGAATTCAACCCGGTTCTCCCAGATAAGAGAGCTCTGGCTGACCCAAGGCCATTCCAGCAGCTGCAAGTGGAGGAGTGGGGAAGCAAACCCGGTTCTCCCAGAGAAGAGAGCTCTGGCTGACCCAAGGCCATTCCAGCAGGTGCAAGTGGAGGAGTGGGAAATCAAACCCGGTTCTCCCAGATAAGAGAGCTCTGGCTGACCCAAGGCCATTCCAGCAGCTGCAAGTGGAGGAGTGGGGAATCAAACCCGGTTCTCCCAGATAAGAGTCCGCACACTTAACCACTACACTACACTGGCTCTCTGAACTTCTTGATGAACTGGATCTCCCACCCTTCTCATTGCCTGTTCGACAAAGGGAGTTTTGCCACCCTGGAAATCTTGTCCGTTTCTAAGCTGCCTCTGGACTTGAAACTTTTTATTTGATCCAAGTCACAGTCTTGCTAAGTCTGTGTCGGCCGGTTCCTTGCTCCTTCTTCCAGTGCACAGTTTACTAAGAAACGCTGGAAACAGATAGGGAAGCAGCCATTCTCTGAACTGCCAGAAAAGGCGTCTCGCAACACAAAGGAGAGAGAAAGGTTCTTACTACTAGCCAGCTATTTACACAGTAGTATTTCTTCTCCATTATTGAGGGAAGATGCTCAGTGACAGAGCCTCTGCTTGGCATGCAGAAAGTCCCAGGTTTGATCTCTGGTATCTCCATTCGAAAGGATCAGATGGCAGGTGATGGGAAAGACCTCTGCCTGAGCCCCTGGAGAACCTTTAGAGGGGTCGTGGCACAGTGGCAGAGCCTCTGCTTGCAATGCAGAAGGTCCCAGGTTCAATCCCTGGCATCTCCAGTTAGAAGGACCAGGCAGGAGGTGATGGGAAAGACCTCTGCCTTGAGACCCTGGAGAACCTTTAGAGGGACCATGGCTCAGTGGCGGAGCCTCTGCTTGCAATGCAGAAGGTCCCAGGTTCAATCCCTGGCATCTCCAGTTAGAAGGACCAGGCAGGAGGTGATGGGAAAGACCTCTGCCTTGAGACCCTGGAGAACCTTTAGAGGGACCATGGCTCAGTGGCGGAGCCTCTGCTTGCAGTGCAGAAGGTACCAGGTTCAATTCCTGGCATCTCCAGTTAGAAGGACCAGGCAGGAGGTGATGGGAAAAACCTCTGCCTGAGACCCTGGAGAACCTTTAGAGGGGTCGTGGCACAGTGGCAGAGCCTCTGCTTGGCATGCAGAAGGTCCCAGGTTCAATCC
Source organism: Heteronotia binoei (assembly GCF_032191835.1). Lineage (NCBI taxonomy): Eukaryota > Metazoa > Chordata > Lepidosauria > Squamata > Gekkonidae > Heteronotia > Heteronotia binoei. The sequence goes on from NW_026800368.1 coordinate 73,467, forward strand.
CCAGCATCTCCAGCTGAAAGGACTAGGCAGGAAGTGATGGGAAAGACCTCAGCCTGAGACCCTGGAGAGCCATGGAGTGGGGCTTGTAGCTCAGTGGAAGAGCATCTGCTTGGCATGCAGAAGGTGGCAGGTTCAATCCCCGGCATCTCCAGTTAAAAGGACCAGGCAGGAGGTGATGGGAAAGACCTCCGCCTGAGACCCTGGAGAGCAGCTGTCTGAGCAGACCGTTTTAACTCTGATAGGCCAATGGTCTGATTCAGTACAAGACAGACTCATAGGGAAGGACTGTGGCCGAGAGGTAGAGCATCTACTTGGCACGCAGAAGGTCTCCGGTTCAATCCCCGGCATCTCCAACTAAAAAGGGTCCAGGCAAGTAGGCGTGAAAAACCTCAGCTTGAGACCCTGGAGAGCCGCTGCCAGTCTGAGTAGACAAGACTGATTTTGATGGACCCAGCATCTGATTCAGTAGAAGGCAGCTTCGTATGTTCTAGGGAGGGACAGTGGTTCCAGTGGTAGAGCATCTGCTTGGCAAGCAGAAGGCCCCAGGTTCAATCCCCAGCATCTCAAGCTAAAAAGAGTCCAGGCAAGTAGGCATGAAAAACCTCAGCTTGAGACCCTGGAGAGCCAGGAATGGGGCTGTGGCTCAGTGGTAGAGCATCTGCTTGGGAAGCAGAAGGTCCCGGGTTCAGTCCCTGGCATCTCCAACTAAAAAGGGTCCAGGCAAATAGGCGTGGAAAACCTCAGCTTGAGACGCTGGAGAGCCGCTGCCAGTCTGAGCAGACAATACTGACTTTGATGGACCGAGGGTCTGATTCAGTAGAAGGCATCTTCATAAGTTCATATGTTAAGGGGAGGGGCTGTGGCTCAGTGGTAGAGCATCTGCTTGGTAAGCAGAAGGTCCCAGGGTCAATCCCCGGCAACGCCAACTAAAAAGGGTCCAGGCAAGTAGGCGTGAGAAACCTCAGCTTGAAACCCTGGAGAGCCATGATTGGGGCTGTGGCTCAGTGGTAGAGCATCTGCTTGGTAAGCAGAAGGTCCCGGGTTCAATTCCTGGCATCTCCAACTAAAAAGGGCCCAGGCAGTAGGTGACGGAGATGGAGGGACGGTGGCTCAGTGGTTGAGCGTCTGCTTGGGAAGCAGAAGGTCCTAGGTTCAATCCCAGGCATCTCCAACTAAAAAGGGTCCAGGAAAGTAGGCGTGAAAAACCTCAGCTTGAGACCCTGGAGAGCCATGAATGGGGCTGTGGCTCAGTGGTAGAGCATCTGCTTGGTATGCAGAAGGTCCCAGGTTCAGTCCCCGGCATCTCCAACTAAAAAGGGTCCAGGAAAGTAGGCGTGAAGAACCTCAGCTGGAGACCCTGGAGAGCCATGAATGGGGCTGTTGCTCAGTGGTAGAGCATCTGCTTGAAAAGCAGAAGGTCCCAGGTTCAATCCCCGGCATCTCCAACTAAAAAGGGTCCAGGCAAGTAGGTGTGAAGAACCTCAGCTTGAGACCCTGGAGAGCCATGAATGGGGCTGTTGCTCAGTGGTAGAGCATCTGCTTGGGAAGCAGAAGGTCCCAGGTTCAATCCCCGGCATCTCCAACTAAAAAGGGTCCAGGAAAGTAGGCGTGAAGAACCTCAGCTGGAGACCCTGGAGAGCCATGAATGGGGCTGTTGCTCAGTGGTAGAGCATCTGCTTGGGAAGCAGAAGGTCCCAGGTTCAATCCCCGGCATCTCCAACTAAAAAAGGGTCAAGGCAAGTAGGCATGAAAAACCTCAGCTTGAAACCCTGAAGAGCTGCTGCCAGCTCGAGGGTCTGATTCAGCAGAAGGCAGCTTCATATGTTCCTATGACAGCACGGCCCTTCAGGAATCGTGCTTCCATTTCGAGCTGACTTTATCCAGCAAGTGCCTGGTGCTTTCTCGGAACTTGCACTTGGTGAAGTAGAAGAGGATGGGGTCCAGGACGCTGTTCATGCTGGCGAACGGCCGGGTGCACTTGTAGGTGATGGCGAAGGACTGGAGGGTGATGCAGGACACGCCCGACAAGGAGCGGACGATCAGGTAGACGGTCTTGGTGAGGTGGAAGGGGAAGAAGCTGACGGCAAAGACCAAGACAACGATGACGATCATCCGGATGGCCTTGTCCTTCTTCTTGCGGACGGCCAAGCCGATGAGCTCGTCCCTCTGGCAGAGGATCCGGGTCATGCAGCAATAGCAGCCCAGGACGAGGACGAAGGGGATCAGGAAACCCGTGACCGTCAAGGTGATGCCATAGGGGAAGTAGCTGGCGGAGCGGTCGGGGGGGCTGAGGTCGTAGCAGACGGTCCGGTTCCGTTGGGTGCCGGTGGAGGCGTAGACGAAGGTGGGCAGGCACTGGGCAACGACCAGGAACCACACGGCCCCGCAGACAGCCCAGGTGAACCTTTTGCCCCTCTTCTTGTGCCAGGCGGAGAGCGGGTGGCAGATGCCCAGGTAGCGCTGGACGCTGATGCAAGTGAGGAAGAGGATGCTGCCGTGCAGGTTGGTGTAGAACTGGAAGCGCACGAAGCGGCAGGTGAAGTCACCGAAAGGCCAGTAGTCTTTCTGGGAGTAGTTGTAGATGAGGAGCGGCAGGGAGCAGATGTAGAGGAAGTCGGCCACCGCCAGGTTCAGCATGTAGATGGTGGTGCGGGTCAACGTCTTGCGGGAGAGCCAGACCTGGACGATAACGATAGAGTTCAAGGGAAGCCCCACCACAAAGACCACGGAGTAGACCAGCGGGAGCAGGATCTGCTTGAACTCCTCGTGGAAAGTGCAAGAGTTGTTCCCGCCAACAGAGGTGGTCAAGTTATCCATTCCTGACCTACTGGGTTCTCCTCATGCACAGCTCACATCCAAGGCTTTCCTCCAGCCGAGCAGAACCTGGGGGTGAGAAACATGTAGAGCAGTTAAGACTAGAGAATGTAAGAATATCAGCAGAGCACTGCTGGATTAGATCAGTGGTCCATCTAGACCAGCCACCGGTTCTCACAAAATAGCCAACCAGTTCCTCTGGAGGGACAACAACAGGGCACAGAAGCTGAGGCCTTCCCCCGAGAAGAACCTCAGAAGAGCCCTGCTGGATCAGACCAGTGAGGGTCCATCTAGTCCAGCCTCCTGTCTCACACAGGGGCCAACCAGTTCCTCTGGAGGGCCAACAACAGGGCAGAGAGGCCGAGGCCTTCCCCTGAGAAGAACCTCAGAAGAGCCCTGCTGGATCAGACCAGTGAGGGTCCATCTAGTCCAGCCTCCTGTCTCACACAGGGGCCAACCAGTTCCTCTGGAGGGCCAACAACAGGGCAGAGAGGCCGAGGCCTTCCCCTGAGAAGAACATCAGAAAAGCCCTGCTGGATCAGACCAGTGAGGGTCCATCTAGTCCAGCCTCCTGTCTCACACAATGGCCAACCAGTTCCTCTGGAGGGCCTATAACAGGGCAGAGAGGCTAAGGCCTTCCCCTGAGAAGAACCTCAGAAGAGCCCTGCTGGATCAGACCAGTGAGGGTCCATCTAGTCCAGCCTCCTGTCTCACACAGTGGCCAGTCAGTTCCACTGGAGGGCCAACAACAGGGTAGAGAGGCCGAGGCCTTCATAAGAACCTCAGAAGAGCCCTGCTGGATCAGACCAGTGAGGGTCCCTCTAGCCCAGTCTCCTGCCTCACACAGCAGTCAGTCAGTTCCTCTGGAGGGCGAATAACAGGGCAGAGAGGCCAAGGCCTTCATAAGAACATCAGAAGAGCCCTGCTGGATCAGACAAGTGAGGGTCCATCTAGTCCAGCCTCCTGTCTCACACAGGGGCCAACCAGTTCCTCCGGAGGGCCAGCAACAGGGCAGAGAGGCCGAGGCCTTCCCTGATAAAAACATCAGAAGAGCCCTGCTGGATCAGACCAGTGAGGGTCCATCTAGTCCAGCCTCCTGTCTCACACAGGGGCCAGCCAGTTCCTCTGGAGGGCCAACAACAGGGCAGAGAGGCCAAGGCCTTCCCCTGAGAAGAACCTCAGAAGAGCCCTGCTGGATCAGACCAGTGAGGGTCCATCTAGTCCAGCCTCCTGTCTCACACAGGGGCCAGTCAGTTCCTCTGGAGGGCCTATAACAGGGCAGAGAGGCTAAGGCCTTCCCCTGAGAAGAACATCAGAAGAGCCCTGCTGGATCAGACCAGTGAGGGTCCATCTAGTCCAGCCTCCTGTCTCACACAGGGGCCAGTCAGTTCCTCTGGAGGGCCTATAACAGGGCAGAGAGGCTAAGGCCTTCCCCTGAGAAGAACATCAGAAGAGCCCTGCTGGATCAGACCAGTGAGGGTCCATCTAGTCCAGCCTCCTGTCTCACACAGGGGCCAGTCAGTTCCTCTGGAGGGCCTATAACAGGACAGAGAGGCAGAGGCCTTCCCCTGAGAAGAACCTCAGAAGAGCCCTGCTGGGTCAGACCAGGGAGGGTCCATCTAGTCCAGCCTCCTGTCTCACACAGTGGCCAGTCAGTTCCTCTGGAGGGCCAACAACAGGGTAGAGAGGCCGAGGCCTTCATAAGAACCTCAGAAGAGCCCTGCTGGATCAGACCAGTGAGGGTCCCTCTAGCCCAGTCTCCTGTCTCACACAGCAGTCAGTCAGTTCCTCTGGAGGGCGAATAACAGGGCAGAGAGGCCAAGGCCTTCATAAGAACATCAGAAGAGCCCTGCTGGATCAGACCAGTGAGGGTCCATCTAGTCCAGCCTCCTGTCTCACACAGTGGCCAACCAGTTCCTTTGGAGGGCCAACAACAAGGCACAGAGGCTAAGGCCTTCCCGTGAGAAGAACATCAGAAGAGCCCTGCTGGATCAGACCAGTGAGGGTCCATCTAGTCCAGCCTCCTGTCTCACACAGGGGCCAACCAGTTCCTCTGCAGGGCCAACAACAGGGCAGAGAGGTTGCCTCCTAGCTAGGGCTTTTTTAGTAGCAGGAACTCCTTTGCATAGTAGGCTACAGCCTCCCGACGTAGCTCAATCCTCTTGGAGCTTACGGGGTTCTTTGTACAGGGCCTACTGTAAGCTCTTGGAAGATTGGCTACATCAAGGGGGTGTGACCTACCATGCAAAGGAGTTCTGGCTGTTCCTGGCTCTGGGATTCAGAGGTTATTCACTGTCTCTTTCTTTGGGGTTGTTGATGCAGTCGCTGGACTGCCGTGATGTCTGCATCCCGCAGCTTCGGCTACTTTGTCAAAATGAGTCTCTTGTTATAATTTTCACTCGCCAGTAGATGGCACTGTCATCACGTAACAGGAGCTAGATGTCCCCGCCGCTCATGCCAGTCCCAAAGGGACACCAGTACTGAAAAGGGAGGTGCGTCCTTAATGGAGTCCTGGTTGCTTCTGTCACAGAGCCTGCTGGAGAGTTAGGCATAGTTCAGAAGCTTGTACAGCTCTGCAACTAGAGGAGGTTGCCCAGAAAGACAGTGAGGGCCCAGAAATCCTGGGATGTTGGACTGGATGGGCCATTGGCCTGATCCAACATGGCTTCTCTTATGTTCTCATGAGACACAGAATGTTGGACTGGAGGGGCCACTGGCCTGATCCAACATGGCTTCTCTTATTTTCTTATGTGACACAGAGGGTTGGACTGGATGGGCCATTGGCCTGATCCAACATGGCTTCTCTTATGTTCTTATGTGACACAGAGGGTTGGACTGGAGGGGCCATTGGCCTGATCCAACAGGGCTTCTCTTATGTTCTTATGTGACACAGAGTGTTGGACTGGATGGGCCATTGGCCTGATCCAACATGGCTTCTCTTATGTTCTTATGTGACATAGAGAGTTGGACTGGATGGGCCATTGGCCTGATCCAACAGGGCTCCTCATGTTCTTATGTGACACAGAGTGCTGGACTGGATGGGCCATTGGCCTGATCCAACATGGCTTCTCTTTTGTTCTTATGTGACACAGAGAGTTGGACTGGATGGGCCATTGGCCTGATCCAACAGGGCTCTTCTTATGTTCTTATGTGACACAGAGTGTTGGACTGGATGGGCCACTGGCCTGATCCAACATGGCTTCTCTTATGTTCTTATGTGACACAGAGCGTTGGACTGGATGGGCCACTGGCCTGATCCAACAGGGCTTCTCTTATGTTCTTATGTGACACAGAGTGTTGGACTGGAGGGGCCACTGGCCTGATCCAACAGGGCTTCTCTTATGTTCTTATGTGACACAGAGTGTTGGACTGGATGGGCCATTGGCCTGATCCAACATGGCTTCTCTTAGGTTCTTATGTGACACAGAGTGTTGGACTGTCTCTGGTTCGGGAGGACTCGTCTCAAAGAGATGAAGGGTTGGCTTCTATTTTTCTACCGAGTAACGGATCAGAGTTGTCCACTGTGATGGTGACAAACAGTATGGACTGTCTGCTAGAGTCTCGAGGCGGCAGGAGAGAGGTGGCGGGCCTAGCTTGCTTGGGAAATTATAAATGTTTGTATGCAAATGCTAGAAGTGTCCGAAGTAAAATTGGTGAATTGGAATGTTTAGTGTTGGGAGAAAACATAGACATTGTGGGAATTTCAGAAACTTGGTGGAATGAGGAGAATCAGTGGGACACGGTGATTCCTGGATATAAGTTATATCGGAAGGATAGGGAGGGAGGGGTTGGAGGTGGGGTGGCTCTGTATGTCAGAGAGGATATACGGTCCAGTAAGACTGAGGTCAGAGAATTAGATTCCCTTTTAGAAATGCTTTGGGTTGAAATAGAGGGCCCAAAAGGAAATTTAACTATGGGAGTTTGTTATCGCCCACCAAATCAAAAGAGAGAGGACGATTATAATATGATGGAGGGATTAAAGATAGCGGCTAAACGTAAAAACTGTGTCGTAATAGGTGATTTTAACTACCCGCAGATTGATTGGGTCAATATGTGTTCTGGTCGAGAGAAAGAGATTGAGTTTCTTGATGCTCTCAATGACTGTGCTATGGAGCAGATGGTCTCAGAACCTACCAGGGGTGGGGCGATCCTGGATCTGGTCCTAAGTAATGCCCAAGACTTGGTGAGAGACGTAAAAGTGATTGCGCCGCTTGGGAACAGTGACCATAATGTTATTGATTTCACCATTTGTATAAATAGGGAGTTGCCCAAAAAGACCGCCACAACCACATTTAACTTTAAAAGGGGTAAATTCTCTGAGATGAGGAGGCATGTGAGGAGGAAACTGAAAGGAAAGGTAAATACGGTCAAAACCCTTGGGGAAGCTTGGAGACTATTTAAAACTATAATCCTAGAAGCTCAGATAAAATACATACCACAAGTTAGGAAAGGCACAAACAGGTATAAGAAGAGGCCAGCATGGTTAACAAACAAAGTAATGGAAGCTGTAAAAGGTAAGAAGGACTCCTTTAAGCGGTGGAAAACCAGTCCAAGTGAGATTAATAAAAGGGAACACAGGCAGTGGCAAATCAAATGCAAGACTGTGATCAGGCAGGCAAAAAGGGACTATGAGGAGCATATTGCAAAAAACATAAAGACCAACAATAAAAATTTCTTCAAATATATTAGAAGTAGGAAACCAGCCAGGGAAGCAGTGGGGCCCTTGGATGACCATGGGGTAAAAGGATTACTGAAGGAGGATGGGGAAATGGCTGAGAAGCTGAACGCATTTTTTGCCTCCGTCTTCACCGTGGAAGATGAGAAGTGTTTGCCCGCCCCAGAACCACTAATATTGGAAGGGGTGTTGAAAGACCTGAGTCAGATTGAGGTGACAAAAGAGGAGGTCCTACAACTGATAGACAAATTAAAAACTAATAAGTCACCGGGTCCGGATGGCATACATCCGAGAGTTCTGAAAGAACTCAAAGTTGAACTTGTGGATCTTCTAACAAAAATCTGTAATCTTTCATTGAAATCTGCCTCCGTTCCTGAGGACTGGAAGGTAGCAAATGTCACCCCCATCTTTAAAAAGGGTTCCAGAGGAGATCCGGGAAATTACAGGCCAGTCAGTCTGACTTCAATACCGGGAAAGTTGGTAGAAACCATTATCAAGGACAGAATGAGTAGGCACATTGATGAACACGGGTTATTGAGGAAGACTCAGCATGGGTTCTGCAAGGGAAGATCTTGCCTCACTAACCTGTTACATTTCTTTGAGGGGGTGAACAAACATGTGGACAAAGGAGACCCGATAGATGTTGTTTACCTTGACTTCCAGAAAGCTTTTGATAAAGTTCCTCATCAAAGGCTCCTTAGAAAGCTTGAGAGTCATGAAGTAAAAGGACAGGTCCTCTTGTGGATCAAAAACTGGCTGAGTAATAGGAAGCAGAGAGTGAGTATAAATGGGCAGTCTTCGCAGTGGAGGACGGTAAGCAGTGGGGTGCCGCAGGGCTCGGTACTGGGTCCCATGCTCTTTAACTTGTTCATAAATGATTTAGAGTTGGGAGTGAGCAGTGAAGTGGCCAAATTTGCGGATGACACTAAATTGTTCAGGGTGGTGAGAACCAGAGAGGATTGTGAGGAACTCCAAAGGGATCTGTTGAGGCTGGGTGAGTGGGCGTCAACGTGGCAGATGCGGTTCAATGTGGCCAAGTGCAAAGTAATGCACATTGGGGCCAAGAATCCCAGCTACAAATACAAGTTGATGGGGTGTGAACTGGCAGAGACAGACCAAGAGAGAGATCTTGGGGTCATGGTAGATAATTCACTGAAAATGTCAAGACAGTGTGCGTTTGCAATAAAAAAGGCCAACGCTATGCTGGGAATTATTAGGAAGGGAATTGAAAACAAATCAGCCAGTATCATAATGCCTCTGTATAAATCGATGGTGCGGTCTCATTTGGAGTACTGTGTGCAGTTCTGGTCGCCGCACCTCAAAAAGGATATTATAGCATTGGAGAAAGTTCAGAAAAGGGCAACTAAAATGATTAAAGGGCTGGAACACCTTCCCTATGAAGAAAGGTTGAAACGCTTAGGGCTCTTTAGCTTGGAGAAACGTCGACTGAGGGGTGACATGATAGAAGTTTACAAGATAATGCATGGGATGGAGAAAGTAGAGAAAGAAGTACTTTTCTCCCTTTCTCACAATACAAGAACTCGTGGGCATTCGATGAAATTGCTGAGCAGACAGGTTAAAACGGATAAAAGGAAGTACTTCTTCACCCAAAGGGTGATTAACATGTGGAATTCACTGCCACAGGAGGTGGTGGCGTCCACAAGCATAGCCACCTTCAAGAAGGGGTTAGATAAAAATATGGAGCAGAGGTCCATCAGTGGCTATTAGCCACAGTGTGTGTGTGTGTGCATATATATATATATATATATATATATATTTTTTGGCCGCTGTGTGACACAGAATGTTGGACTGGATGGGCCATTGGCCTGATCTAACATGGCTTCTCTTATGTTCTTATGGATGGGCCACTGGCCTGATCCAACATGGCTTCTCTTATGTTCTTATGTGACACAGAGTGTTGGACTGGTTTGGCCACTGGCCTGATCCAACATGGCTTTTCTTATGTTCTTATGTGACCCAGAGTGTTGGACTGGATGGGTCATTGGCCTGATCCAACATGGCTTCTCTTAGGTTCTTAAGAACATAAGAGAAGCCATATTGGATCAGGCCAACGGCCCATCCTGTCCAACACTCTGTGTCACACAGTGGCAAAAAATTTTATATATACACACACACTGTGGCTAATAGCCACTGATGGACCTGTGCTCCATATTTTTATCTAAACCCCTCTTGAAGGTGGCTATACTTGTGGCTGCCACCACCTCCTGTGGCAGTGAATTCCACATGTTAATCACCCTTTGGGTGAAGAAGTACTTCCTTTTATCCGTTTTAACCTGTCTGCTCAGCAATTTCATCGAATGCCCACGAGTTCTTGTATTGTGAGAAAGGGCGAAAAGTACCTCTTTCTCTACTTTCTCCATCCCATGCATTATCTTGTAAACCTCTATCATGTCACCCCGCAGTCGACGTTTCTCCAAGCTAAAGAGTCCCAAGCGTTTCAACCTTTCTTCCTAGGGAAAGTGTTCCAGCCCTTTAATCATCTAGTTGCCCTTTTCTGGACTTTTTCCAATGCTATAATATCCTTTTTCAGGTGCGGCGACCAGAACTGCACACAGTACTCCAAATGAGACCGCACCATCGATTTATACAGGGGCATTATGATACTGGCTGATTTGTTTTCAGTTCTTCTCACATCATTATGTAAGAAGTAGTTTGCTTAAAACTTAGTTGAAATACCAAAAATATGGAGATGAGAGGAAACCGCTGTGGATTGTGCCAATGGAAGCAATAAAGTTATATTCGGATATTGAGGAAAAGAAATGGTTACCATATAAACAATTGTTAAAAATACAAGGAGGCAAAGCAGAATTAAAACCAGTGGAAGAATTGGATTATAAATTTAATTGGTTTCAATGGTTACAAATTAAAAGTCTGCTGAAGCAGGATATTAGGAATGAAGGAATAAGAAGTTGATGAAGAAGAAGATGTTGGATTTCTATTCCGCACTCCACTCCGAAGAGTCTCAGAGCGGCCTACAATCTCCTTTCCCTTCCTCCCCCCCAACAGACACCCTGTGAGGTAGATGAAGATATTGGATTTAGATCCCGCCCTCCACTCCGAAGAGTCTCAGAGCAGCTCACAATCTCCTTTACCTTCCCCCCCACACAACAGACACCCTGTGAGGTAGATGAAGATATTGGACTTATATCCCACCCTCCACTCCGTAGAGTCTTAGAGCAGCTCACAATCTCCTTTACTTCCTCCCCCACAACAGACACCCTGTGAGGTAGATGAAGATATTGGATTTATATCCCGCCCTCAACTCCGAAGAGTCTCAGAGTGGCTCACAATCTTCTTTACCTTCCCCCCCACAACAGACACCCTGTGAGGTGGGTGGGACTGGAAAGGGCTCTCACAACAGCTGCCCTTTCAAGGACAACCTCTGCCAGAGCTATGGCTGACCCAAGGCCATGCTAGCAGGTGCAAGTGGAGGAGTGGAGAATCAAACCCGGTTCTCCCAGATAAGAGAGCTCTGGCTGACCCAAGGTCATTCCAGCAGGTGCAAGTGGAGGAATGGGGAATCAAACCCGGTTCTCCCAGAGAAGAGAGCTATGGCTGACCCAAGGCCATTCCAGCAGCTGCAAGTGGAGGAGTGGGGAATCAAACCCGGTGCTCCCTGATAAGAGAGCTCTGGCTGACCCAAGTCCATTCCAGCAGCTGCAAGTGGAGGAGTGGGGAATCAAACCCGGTTCTCCCCGATAAGAGAGCTATGGCTGACACAAGGCCATTCCAGCAGCTGCAAGTAGAGGAGTGGGAAATCAAACCTGGTTTTCCCCGATAAGATCCTGCACACTTAACCACTACACCAAACTGGCTCTGTTTCATGAAATCCTGCAAGGAATGCATTCTGTTTAATGACATCAATCCTTTTGCATCGCCTTTTGTCTTCTCTGTTTGCGTTGCTGTCTCGGGGGACTTTTCCCAACAGAAAGGCAGGTTTGGAATGCAGGTGCCCAGGGAACAGTTCCTCTTTCTACCCCAGAGACTATCAAGTTGCAATTAACCACAGAGCTGCCTGGGGAGTCCTGACAGAAAGGAAAGGCCAAGCATCGTCGCCATGGGCACCTGAGTTAAGGGAACATGCTTGGGGTGAGGTTGGGCTGATGACAGGTAATTCACCGTGCTTCCCAGTGCGCTGTTATGATCTCCACCTGACCCAGCAAAAGACCAGAGGATCAGGTAGGGGGGATCTCACTGCTAGGGCAAGGCGGGGTGAATCCTAGAGTTGGAAGGAACCTCCAGGGTCATCTAGTCCAACCCCCTGCACAATGCAGGAAACTCACAAATAAAGAAAAAGGTAAAGGTAGTCCCCTGTGCAAGCAGCAGTCGTTTCCGACTCTGGGGTGACGTTGCTTTCACGACGTTTTCGCAGCAGACCTCTCTTACGGAGTGGTTTGCCACTGCCTTCCGCAGTCATCTACGCTTTCCCCCTGGCAAGCTGGGGACTCGTTTGACCGACCTCGGAAGGATGGAAGGCTGAGTCAATCTGGAGCTGGCTACCTGAACCCAGCTTCCACCGGGATCGAACTCAGGTCGTGAGCAGAGCTTAGGACTGCAGTACTGCAGCTTTATCGCTCTGCTCCACAGGGCTCGTCAACTCAAAAATACCTCCCCCTAAATCCACAGGATCCTCGTTGCTGTCAGATGACCATCTAGCCTCTGTTGAAAAACCTCCAAGGAAGGAGAGCCCACCACCTCCCGAGGAAGCCTGTTCCACTGAGGAACCATTCTCACTGTAAGGAAGTTCTTCCTAATGTTGACCTGGAAACTCGTTTGATTTAATTTCAACCCATTGGTTCTGGTCCTATCTTCTGGGGCCACAGAAAACAATTCCACACCATCCTCTATAGGACAGCACTTCAAGGACTTGAAGATGGTGATCCTATCACCTCTCAGCCGCCTCCTCCCCAGGCTAAATATCCCCAGCTCCTTCAACCTTTCTTCATAGGTTCTGGTCCTACCTTCCGGGGCCACAGAAAACAATTCCACACCCTCCTCTATAGGACAGCCCTTCAAGGACTTGAAGATGGTGATCCTATCACCTCTCAGCCGCCTCCTCTCCAGGCTAAACATCCCCAGCTCCTTCAACCTTTCCTCATAGGACTTGGTCTCCAGACCCCTCATCCTCTAGATGACAGCCCTTCAAGGACTTGAAGATGGTGATCCTATCACCTCTCAGCCTGCCTCCTCTCCAGGCTAAACATCCCCAGCTCCTTCAACCTTTCCTCATAGGACTTGGTCTCCAGACCCCTCACCATCTTCGTCGCCCTCCTCTGGACCCGTTCCAGCTTGTCTAGATCCTTCTTAAAATGTGGCACCCCAAACTGAACACAATACTCCAGGTGAGGCCTTACCAGAGCGTAGTGATACCATCACTTCATGTGATCTGGACACTACACTTCTGTTGGTACAGCCAACATTGCATTTGCCTTTTTAGCCACCACATCACACTGCAGACGCATGTTCAGTCTACGGTCTACTAAGACCCCTAAATCCTTTTCACCGACTACTGCCAAGGCAAACCTCCCTCATCCTGTAGCCGTGTATTGGATTTTTCCTACCCAAATGCAGAACTTGACATGTATCCCTGTTAACATTCATTTTATTGGTTTTAGCTCAGCTTTCCAGTCTAGCAAGATCATCCTGTATTCTAATTCCGTCTTCTACTATATTTGCAACCGGGGCTTTTTTTTTGTAGCAGGAACTCCTTTGCATATTAGGCCACACACCCCTGATGTAGCCAGCCCTCCAAAAGCTTACAGGAGGCCCTGTACTAAAAGCCCTGTAACCTCTTGGAGGATTGGCTACATCAGGGGTGTGTGGCTTAATACGCAAAGGAAGAAGAAGAAGACCGTACATTTATACCCTGCTCTTCTCTCTGAATCAGTCTCAGAGCAGCTTACAATCTCCTTTATTATCCTCCACCACAACAGATACCCTGTGAGGTGGGTGGGGCTGAGAGAGCTCTCCCAGAAGCTGCCCTTTCAAGGACAACTCTTGTGAGAGCTCTGGCTGACCCGAGGCCATTCCAGCAGCTGCAAGTGGAGGAGGGGGGAATCAAACCCGGTTCTCCCAGAGAAGAGAGCTCTGGCTGACCCAAGGCCATTCCAGCAGCTGCAAGTGGAGGAGTGGAGAATCAAACCCGGTTCTCCCAGATAAGAGAGCTCTGGCTGACCCAAGGCCATTCCAGCAGCTGCAAGTGGAGGAGTGGGGAATCGAACCCGGTTCTCCCAGATAAGAGAGCTCTGGCTGACCCAAGGCCATTCCAGCAGCTGCAAGGGGAGGAGTGGGGAATCAAACCCGGTTCTCCCAGTTAAGAGTCCGTGCACTTAACCACTACACCAAACTGGCTCTCCTGCTACAAAAAAAGCCCTGTTAGCAACCCCTCCCAATTTAGGATCCTCTGCCTTCTACTCAATCAGACCCTGGGACCATCGAAGTCAGTATTGTCTACTCAGACTGGCAGCGGCTCTCCAGGGTCTCAAGCTGAGGTTTTTCACGCCTATTTGCCTGGACCCTTTTTAGTTGGAGATGCCAGGGATTGAACCTGGGACCTTCTGCTTCCCGAGCAGACGCTCAACCACTGAGCCACCGTCCCTCCATCTCCGTCACCTACTGCCTGGGCCCTTTTTAGTTGGAGATGCCAGGAATTGAACCTGGGACCTTCTGCTTCCCAAGCAGATGCTCTACCACTGAGCCACAGCCCCATTCATGGCTCTCCAGGGTCTCCAGCTGAGGTTTTTCACGCCTACTTGCCTGGACCCTTTTTAGTTGGAGATGCCGGGGATTGAACCTGGGACCTTCTGCTTCCCGAGCAGATGCTCTACCACTGAGCCACAGCCCCATTCCTGGCTCTCCAGGGTCTCAAGCTGAGGTTCTTCACGCCTATTTGCCTGGACCCTTTTTAGTTGGAGATGCCGGGGATTGAACCTGGGACCTTCTGCTTACCGAGCAGATCCTCTACCACTGAGCCACAGCCCCATTCATGGCTCTCCAGGGTCTCAAGCTGAGTTTTTTCACACCTATTTTCATGGACCCCTTTTAGTTGGAGATGCCGGGGATTGAACCTGGGACTTTCTGCTTACATATGAAGCTGCTTTCTACTGAATCAGACCTGGGACCATCAAAGTCACTATTGTCTACTCAGACTGGCAGCGGCTCTCCAGGGTCTCAAGCTGAGGTTTTTCACGCCTATTTGCCTGGACCCTTTTTAGTTGGAGATGCCAGGGATTGAACCTGGGACCTTCTGCTTCCCGAGCAGATGCTCTACCACTGAGCCACAGCCCCATTCCTGGCTCTCCAGGGTCTCAAGCTGAGGTTCTTCACGCCTATTTGCCTGGACCCTTTTTAGTTGGAGATGCCAGGGATTGAACCTGGGACCTTCTGCTTACCGAGCAGATCCTCTACCACTGAGCCACAGCCCCATTCATGGCTCTCCAGGGTCTCAAGCTGAGTTTTTTCACACCTATTTTCATGGACCCTTTTTAGTTGGAGATGTCGGGGATTGAACCTGGGACTTTCTGCTTACATATGAAGCTGCTTTCTACTGAATCAGACCTGGGACCATCAAAGTCACTATTGTCTACTCAGACTGGCAGCGGCTCTCTAGGGTCTCAAGCTGAGGTTTTTAACGCCTATTTGCCTGGACCCTTTTTAGTTGGAGATGCCGGGGACTGAACCTGGGACCTTCTGCTTACTGAGCAGATGCTCTACCACTGAGCCACCATCCCTCCCCAAACATATGAAGCTGCCTTATACTAAATCAGACCCTGGGTCCATTAAAGTCCGTCTTGTCTACTCAGACTGGCAGCGGCTCTCCCGGGTCTCAAGCTGAGGTTTTTCACGCCTATTTGCCTGGACCCTTTTTAATTGGAGATGCCAGGGATCGAACCTGGGTCCTTCTGCTTCCCAAGCAGATGCTCTACCACTTAGCCACCATCCCTCCCCAAACATATGAAGCTGCCTTATACTAAATCAGACCCTGGGTCCATTGAAGTCCGTCTTGTCTACTCAGACTGGCAGCGGCTCTCCCGGGTCTCAAGCTGAGGTTTTTCACGCCTATTTGCCTGGACCCTTTTTAGTTGCAGATGCCGGGGACTGAACCTGGGACCTTCTGCTTCCCAAGCAGACGCTCAACCACTGAGCCACCGTCCCTCCATCTCCGTCACCTACTGCCTGGGCCCTTTTTAGTTGGAGATGCCAGGAATTGAACCTGGGACCTTCTGCTTCCCAAGCAGATGCTCTACCACTGAGCCACAGCCCCATTCATGGCTCTCCAGGGTCTCCAGCTGAGGTTTTTCACGCCTACTTGCCTGGACCCTTTTTAGTTGGAGATGCCGGGGATTGAACCTGGGACCTTCTGCTTCCCGAGCAGATGCTCTACCACTGAGCCACAGCCCCATTCCTGGCTCTCCAGGGTCTCAAGCTGAGGTTCTTCACGCCTATTTGCCTGGACCCTTTTTAGTTGGAGATGCCGGGGATTGAACCTGGGACCTTCTGCTTACCGAGCAGATCCTCTACCACTGAGCCACAGCCCCATTCATGGCTCTCCAGGGTCTCAAGCTGAGTTTTTTCACACCTATTTTCATGGACCCTTTTTAGTTGGAGATGCCGGGGATTGAACCTGGGACTTTCTGCTTACATATGAAGCTG
The DNA here is from genome assembly GCF_032191835.1 of Heteronotia binoei. Lineage (NCBI taxonomy): Eukaryota > Metazoa > Chordata > Lepidosauria > Squamata > Gekkonidae > Heteronotia > Heteronotia binoei. The sequence continues at coordinate 89,629 of NW_026800368.1, forward strand.
CTTTCTACTGAATCAGACCTGGGACCATCAAAGTCACTATTGTCTACTCAGACTGGCAGCGGCTCTCCAGGGTCTCAAGCTGAGGTTTTTCACGCCTATTTGCCTGGACCCTTTTTAGTTGGAGATGCCGGGGATTGAACCTGGGACCTTCTGCTTCCCGAGCAGATGCTCTACCACTGAGCCACAGCCCCATTCCTGGCTCTCCAGGGTCTCAAGCTGAGTTTTTTCACACCTATTTTCATGGACCCTTTTTAGTTGGAGATGCCGGGGATTGAACCTGGGACCTTCTGCTTCCCGAGCAGATGCTCTACCACTGAGCCACAGCCCCATTCATGGCTCTCCAGGGTCTCAAGCTGAGTTTTTTCACACCTATTTTCATGGACCCTTTTTAGTTGGAGATGTCGGGGATTGAACCTGGGACTTTCTGCTTACATATGAAGCTGCTTTCTACTGAATCAGACCTGGGACCATCAAAGTCACTATTGTCTACTCAGACTGGCAGCGGCTCTCCAGGGTCTCAAGCTGTGGTTTTTCACGCCTACTTGCCTGGACCCTTTTTAATTGGAGATGCCAGGGATCTTCTGCTTACCAAGCAGATGCTCTACCACTGAGCCACCATCCCTCCCCAAACATATGAAGCTGCCTTATACTGACTCAAACCCTTAGTCCATCGAAGTCAGTTTTGTCTACTCAGAATGACAGCGGTTCTCCAGCATCTCAAGCTGAGGTTTTTCACACCTATTTGCCTGGATCCTTTTTAGTTGGAGATGCTGGGGATTGAACCTGGGACCTTCTGCTTACCAAGCTGATGCTCTACCACTGAGCCACAGCCCCATTCATGGCTCTCCAGGGTCTCAAGCTGAGGTTTTCCACACCTATTTGGCTGGACCCTTTTGAGTTAGAGATGCCGGGGATTGAACCTGGGACCTTCTGCTTACCAAGCAGATGCTCTACCACTGAGCCACAGCGCCATTCATGGCTCTCCAGGGTCTCAAGCTGTGGTTTTTCACGCCTACTTGCCTGGACCCTTTTTAATTGGAGATGCCAGGGATCTTCTGCTTACCAAGCAGATGCTCTACCACTGAGCCACCGTCCCTCCCCAAACATATGAAGCTGCCTTATACTGACTCAAACCCTTAGTCCATCGAAGTCAGTTTTGTCTACTCAGAATGACAGCGGTTCTCCAGCGTCTCAAGCTGAGGTTTTTCACACCTATTTGCCTGGACCCTTTTTAGTTGGAGATGCCGGGGATTGAACCTGGGACCTTCCGCTTAACATGCAGGTGCTCTACCACTGAGCCACCGTCCCTCCCCCAAAAAAGCAACAGCACGCTTGACACTTACTTAGCATGAGCCCCGGTCCTTAACTTCTGGAGTCAATCCATTCCCTACACGAATGCCCAGCTCCTGCTCCCGTCCACCGCCGGCTGAATCTCTCCTCTGCCTTTTTTTCCTTTTCATGCCGTCCAGCCAAGGTGGGGGTCGCCCCCTCCCCACCCACAGCCACCGTCTGTCCCCCTGTCCTCGGAAAGCGACACTCGTGTGGCTTCCTCTTTCCCTGTGAGTTGCACTATGAGACATCCCCGGGTGGGGAGGGGGGAAGGAGGAGGAACCTTCCCGCTCCTCCGGAGTTGCCCAGCCCGGCCCTGCCGCTCCCACCTCTGACAGCTGTGGGGATTGCTGAACTCTCTCTCTATGGCAGGAAGGGGCTGGGACATCCATTCATCCATACGTTGGGGGGTGGGGGGGGTGTTGAGAGACTGCAGGCGATGCATCTCCCGGGAGGGGTTGCAAAATGCAGTAGAAGACAGAAACAGGATCCAGGATGATCTCGACAAGTTGGAAAACTGGGCTAGAGCCAATAAAATGAACTTCACCAGGAATGCACGTAAAGTTCTGCATTTAGGTCGGGAAAAATCCCATCGTAGAATCCTAGAGCTGGAAGGGACCTCCAGGGTCATCTAGTCCAACCCCCTGCACAATGCAGGAAACTCACAAATGCCTCCCCCTACATTCACAGGATCCGCTTTGCTGTCAGAGGGCCATCTAGCCTCTGTTGAAAAACCTCCAAGGAAGGAGAGCCCACCACCTCCCGAGGAAGGTTCTTTCTTCCATATGTGGTGGACATGTGAAAGAGCGAAAGAATTCTGGAAGATGATACAACAAGAAATCACCAAAATTTTGGGCTATGATTTTAAGAAAATTGCAGAGACGTTTTTACTTGGATTACAATTAGAAAAATACCCAAAAGAAGACAGGACTTTAATTTGGTACCTGTTATCAGCTGCTAGGACTTTGTACGCGCAGCTTTGGAAGCAAGAAAAAATACCAGAGAAATGGGAATGGACCATGAAAGTTTTATCGTGGTGTGAAATGGACAAATTAACCAGAACACTAAGAGACTATGATTTAGAGATATTCAAAAGGGAGTGGAGAAAATTTAAAGGATATATGGAGAAAACTTGGAAAGTAAAGAAATATTGGACATTTTTTTAGTTGTAAGAATATATATACGGAACTTTGAGCAATCAGAAGTGCCTTTAGTATGGATTTGAACTTATAACCTCGGGGAAGTCAACATTGGAGGGAGGGGGGATGGAAATGTCATATGGGTTAATGTGAAAAAAGAAAAAATTAAGAAATAGATAAGCTTTGTAACCATATGCTACCAATAAATTGTTTAAAACAGGAGTACTACTACTCAGAAGTAAATTCCAAATGGAGTCCTTCCACTGATGTCGGCTTCCGAAGGAAAAAATCTTGCCTTCATGCAATCACCGGCTTAAATCGCATTCCGCCGCATTTCCAGTTTCTTCACAAGCCAACTGACAAGGTCCTCAGACTGGCTTCTCTCAAACCCCCATATTATATATTATATACTTCAATTGTCAACCGTGTCTGGAATTTACTTCTGAGTAGAGTCCTGTGGCGCAGAGTGGTAAAGCTGCAGTACTGCAGTTGGAGCTCTCTGCTCACGACCTGAGTTCGATCCCAGCGGAAGCTGGTTCAGGTAGCCGGCTCCAGGTTGACTCAACCTTCCATCCTTCCGAGGTCGGTCAAATGAGTCCCCAGCTTGCTGGGAGGGGGGGGGGAGGAAGTGTAGATGACTGGGGAAGGCAATGGCAAACGATCCCGTAAAAAGTCTGCCATGAAAACGTTCTGAAAGCAACGTCACCCCAGAGTCGAAAATGACTGGTGCTTGCACAGGGGACTACCTTTACCTTTAGCAGTACTCCTTATAGACTTTTTGGAATTTTCCGGAGTCATCCTTGGGAACTGTGTTTTTGTTTGGGACTTTATGCTCTCTATGTGATTTATATCTTTGGAATGAATTTTGGATGCTTTTGCACAATACAATATAGATTTTTGTAAATTTGAAAAACCTCCAAGGAAGAAGAGCCCACCACCTCCTGAGGAATCATAGAATCCTAGAGTTGGAAGGGACTTCCAGGGTCATTTAGTCCAACAGGCTTCCTCGGGAGGTGGTGGGCTCTCCTTCCTTGGAGGTTTTTCAACAGAGGCTAGATGGCCATCTGACAGCAATGAGGATCCTGTGAATTTAGGGGGAGGTGTTTGTGAGTTTCCTGTATTGTGCAGGGGGTTGGACTGGATGACCTTGGAGGTCCCTTCCAACTCTAGGATTCTATGATCCAAATGTGACTGTTAGCTCCTAAGCTTTGGTAGCTGATTTAGATTCTGTGTTTGTTGGACTACCCAAAATATTGTCTGCTTGTACCTGGAGTGATTTATGGGGCAAACGCTGTTGTGAGCTTTTGGAAAACAAAAGCTTGACTGTCCAATAAATTAACGCAAAGCCACGATGGGGCTGTTCCCATTAGAGAGGTCTTCCCCTGCCAACACCAGCCGTGGTTTGCCAAAGCAATCGATTCCGGGGCATGCCCAGAAAACCCACGACCCATCGGAGTTCTGCAGAAATCACACTGCTGATATCTGAGGACCGGAGGGCTGAGTGGAAGGTGATGGGTAACTGTTTGTTCTTTGCAAGAGGACGAGGAAAGGCTCAGTGCATCAGCTTTCAAAGGAACGGTATGGTGGGAAGGGCATGGGAAATGTTTTGGGAGAAATATTTTCATCAATTTCTGAAGAAGCGAGCCGTGACTCACAATGGCTCCTCCCCGACCACTAATCAGTCTTGAAGCTGCTACCAGACTCCTCCTCTTTTCTACCGGTAGTTATTGAAGATATTGGATTTATATCCTGCCCTGTGCTCCGAATCTCAGAGTCTCAGAGCAGTCACAATCTCCTTTACCTGCCCCCCCCCGCCCACCAACACACAACAGACACCCTGTGAGGTAGGTGGGGCTGAGAGAGCTCTTTTGAGAGCCAATTTGGTGTAGTGGTTAAATGCATGGACTCTTATCTGGGAGAACTGGTTTGACTCCCCACTCCTCCACTTGCAGCTGCTGGAATGGCCTTGGGTCAGCCAGAGCTCTCTTATCCGGGAGAACTGGGTTTGATTCCCACTCCTCCACTTGCACCTGCTGGAATGGCCTTGGGTCAGCCAGAGCTCTCTTATCTGGGAGAACCGGGTTTGATTCCCCACTCCTCCACTTGCAGCTGCTGGAATGGCCTTGGGTCAGCCAGAGCTCTATTATCTGGGAGAACCGGGTTTGATTCCCCCCTCCTCCACTTGCAGCTGCTGAATGGCCTTGGGTCAGCCAGAGCTATCTTATCCGGAGAACCGGGTTTGATTCCCCACTCCTCCACTTGCAGCTGCTGGAATGGCCTTGGGTCAGCCAGAGCTCTCTATATCCGGGAGAACCGGGTTTGATTCCCCACTCCTCCACTTGCAGCTGCTGGAATGGCCTTGGGTCCGCCATAGCTCTCTTATCCGGGAGAACCGGGTTTCATTCCCCCCTCCTCCACTTGCACCTGCTGGAATGGCCTTGGGTCAGCCAGAGCTCTCTTATCTGGCAGAACTGGGTTTGATTCCCCCCCTCCTCCACTTGCACCTGCTGGAATGGCCTTGGGTCCGCCATAGCTCTCTTATCCGGGAGAACCGGGTTTGATTCCCCCCTCCTCCACTTGCAGCTGCTGGAATGGCCTTGGGTCAGCCATAGCTCTCTTATCTGGGAGAACCGGGTTGAATTCCCCACTCCTCCACTTGCAGCTGCTGGAATGGCCTTGGGTCAGCTACAGCTCTCTTATCTGGGAGAACTGGGTTTGATTCCCTGCTCTTCTGCTTGCAGCTGCTGAATGGCCTTGGGTCCGCCATAGCTCTCTTATCCGGGAGAACCAGATTTGATTCCCCAGTACTCCACTTTAGCTGCTGAATGCCCTTGGGTCAAGACAAGCC
>NW_026800369.1:55000-57500 GCF_032191835.1 Heteronotia binoei
CCACCTATCTCTTTCTTTCTTTCATTCTTTCTCTCTCTCTCACTATCTCTCTCACTGTCTATCTGTCTATTTATCTCTCTCCCTATCTCTTTCTTTCTTTCTTTCTTTCTTTCTTTCTTTCTTTCTTTCTTTCTTTCTTTCTTTCATTCTTTCTCTCTCTCTCACTATCTCTTTCACTCTCTATCTGTCTATTTATCTCTCTCTCTCTCTCTCTCTCTCTTTCTTCCTTTCTCTCTCTCTCACTATCTCTTTCACTCTCTATCTGTCTATTTATCTGTCTATTATCTGTCTATCTATCTATCTATCTATCTATCTATCTATCTATCTATCTATCTATCTATCTATCTATCTATCTATCTATCTATCTATCTCTCTCTCGTCTCTCTATCTATCTCTTTCTTTCTTTCTTTCTTTCATTCTTTCTCTCTCTCTCACTATATCTTTCACTCTCTATCTGTCTATTTATCTGTCTATCTATCTATCTATCTATCTATCTATATATATCCCTCTATCTATCTATCTCTTTCTTTCTTTCTCTCTCTCTACCTATCTCTTTCTTTCTTTCTTTCTTTCTTTCTTTCTTTCTTTCTTTCTTTCTTTCTTTCTTTCTTTCTTTCTTTCTTTCTTTCTTTCATTCTTTCTCTCTCTCTCACTATCTCTCTCACTCTCTATCTGTCTGTCTGTCTGTCTATCTATCTATCTATCTATCTATCTATCTATCTATCTATCTCTTTCTTTCTCTCTCTCTCTACCTATCTCTTTCTTTCTTTCTTTCTTTCTTTCTTTCATTCTTTCTCTCTCTCTCACTATCTCTCTCACTATCTCTCTCACTCTCTATCTGTCTTTCTGTCTGTCTGTCTATCTATCTATCTATCTATCTATCTATCTATCTCTTTCTTTCTTTCTCTCTCTCCTACCTATCTCTTCTTTCTTTCTTTCTTTCATTCTTTCTCTCTCTCTCACTATCTCTCTCACTCTCTTTCTGTCTATCTATCTATCTATCTATCTATCTAACTATCTATCTATCTATCTATCTATCTATCTATCTATCTATCTATCTCTTTCTTTACTTCTCTCTCTCTCTCTCCCTATCTCTTTCTTTCTTTCTTTCTTTCATTCTTTCTCTCTCTCTCACTATCTCTTTCACTCTCTATCTGTCTATTTATCTGTCTATCTATCTATCTCTCTCTCTCTCTTTCTATCTATCTATCTATCTTTCTATCTATCTCTTCTCTCTCTCTCTACCTATCTCTTTCTTTCTTTCATTCATTCTTTCTCCTCTCTCACTATCTATCTCACTCTCTATCTGTCTTTCTGTCTCTATCTATCTATCTATCTATCTATCTATCTATCTATCTATCTATCTACATCTATCTCTTTCTTTCTCTCTCTCTCTCCACCTATCTCTTTCTTTCTTTCATTCTTTCTCTCTCTCTCACTATCTCTCTCACAGTCTTTCTGTCTATCTATCTATCTATCTATCTATCTATCTAATCTATCATCTATCTATCTATCTATCTATCTATCTATCTCTTTCTTTCTCTCTCTCTCTCCACCTATCTCTTTCTTTCATTCTTTCTCTCTCTCTCACTATCTCTCTCACAGTCTATCTGTCTATTTTTCTCTCTCCCTATCTCTTTCTTTCTTTCTTTCTTTCTTACTTTCTTTCTTTTCTTTCTTTCTTTCTTTCTTTCTTTCTTTCTTTCATTCTTTCTCTCTCTCTCACTATCTCTTTCACTCTCTATCTGTCTATTTATCTGTCTATCTATCTATCTCTCTATCTCTCTCTCTCTATCTATCTATCTATCTATCTCCTTCTTTCTTTCTCTCTCTCTACCTATCTCTTTCTTTCTTTCTTTCTTTCATTCTTTCTCTCTCTCTCACTATCTCTCTCACTCTCTATCTGTCTGTCTGTCTATCTATCTATCTATCTATCTCTTTCTTTCTCTCTCTACCTATCTCTTTCTTTCTTTCTTTCTTTCTTTCTTTCATTCTTTCTTTCTTTCTTTCATTCTTTCTCTCTCTCTCACTATCTCTCTCACTATCTCTCTCACTCTCTATCTGTCTTTCTGTCTATCTATCTATCTATCTATCTCTTTCTTTCTCTCTCTCTCTCCACCTATCTCTTTCTTTCTTTCATTCTTTCTCTCTCTCTCACTATCTCTCTCACAGTCTATCTGTCTATTTTTCTCTCTCCCTATCTCTTTCTTTCTTTCTTTCTTCTTTCTTTCTTCTTTCTTTCTTTCTTTCTTTCTTTCTTTCTTCTTTCTTTCTTCTTTCTTTCTTTCTTTCTTTCTTTCATTCTTTCTCTCTCTCTCACTATCTCTTTCACTCTCTATCTGTCTATTTATCTGTCTATCTATCTATCTCTCTATCTCTCTCTCTCTATCTATCTATCTATCTATCTCCTTCTTTCTTTCTCTCTCTCTACCTATCTCTTTCTTTCTTTCTTTCTTTCATTCTTTCTCTCTCTCTCACTATCTCTCTCACTCTCTATCTG